>NW_025360278.1:0-1293 GCF_016433145.1 Gracilinanus agilis | reverse complement strand
CTTTCTTTCTTTCTTTCTTTCTTTCTTCCCTTACCTTCTGTCTTGGAGTCAATACTGTGTATTGACAGAAGAGTAGTAAGGAAGGGTAGGCAATGGGGGTCAAGTGACTTGCCCAAGGTCACACAGTCCTGCTCACTTTCAAGCCAACTCCCCTTTGATGTGAGAAGGCCACCTGTCTCCCTCTCTCTCTCTCCTCTCATCTCAGCTCTGCCCAGCCCCGATCACACAAGCCAATGGAGCAAAGAGGGCATAAGCTACCCTCTGCCCATTGGGGAGGTGGCCCATGCACCTGTCTGGGTTCAAGAGAGGCCAGACAACTGCCTTGGCCGGAGCAGAAATTTCTACAGTGCATCCTGGCTCATAAGGCATTTTACAGGGATTCCTTCATGCAGCCTGGGCAGGTGAAGGGACACGACTTTCCAGATTCAGAAACAAAGATCCAGGGATACAGATAAGATGTAGAATTCTGTCTCTAGGACCTGAAGGACATCAGAGACCATCTAGACTAAGGCTGTAGTCTTATAGATGGGGAAACTGAGGCCCAAGGAGTGATTTTCCCAAAGCCACATGTAGGATCCTGGATTTAGAGATGCCAGGGACATCCTCAAAGACTATCAAGTACAAATCATTCCTCTTTGTTTTTTTAAATACTGTTTCATTTTTTTCTTCAATTGCATGAAAAAACAATTTTAACCTTAATTTTAAAAAATTCAGTTAAATTGTCTTCCTTCCTCCCCACCTTCCTCCCCATGAGATGACAAGCACTCTGATAGAGATTTTCCATGTGTAACAATGTCAAACATCTTTCCATATTAGTCATTTTGTGAAAGAAAATGCAACAAAGGAAAAGTGAAGCAACAGAATGAAACGTCATATATTTTGGTACACTTTCAGATTCCTTCAGTTCTTTCTGGGAGAGCTCATGGTATTTTTCAGCAGTATTCCTGGCTTTTCTTGGATCCCTGCACTGCTAAGAATAGCTAAGTCATTCATAAGATATATTCATCACATAATATTGTTGTCACTGTCTGTTGATCTCCTGAGTCTTCCCATTTTACTTTGCATCAGTTTGTGGAAGAATACTAGGTTTTTTTCTGAAAATATCTTCATCATTCCTTATAGCACAATAGTATTCCATCACCATCATATATCATAACTTGGTCAGCCAGTTGATGGACACCCCCTCAGTTTCCAATTCTGTGCTAGCATAGAAAGAGCAGCTATAAATATTTTTGTACAAGGAGGTCTTTTCCTTTTTAAAAAAATTTTTTTTAAACCTTTACCTTCCATCTT
>NW_025360277.1:0-8895 GCF_016433145.1 Gracilinanus agilis | reverse complement strand
GAAGGAAGGAAGGAAGGAAGGAAGGAAGGAAGGAAGAGAAATTAAAAAGTACAAGTTACCAGCAGTAGAATTTATTTTATTTTTACTTAAACAAAAATTATATATACATATATATATATATATCAGCTCTTTTAGTAAGGTGTCAAAGAATTTGAAACGGAAGGGATTTCCAGCAGTTTGGGAATGACTGAACAGGTCGTGGTAATGGAATATAATTCTATTATAAGATATGACAAACAAAACAATCACAAAAAAACCTGGAAAGATGTATGAAATGGTGTAAAGTGAGCAGAACCAGGATAACATTGTACACAGTAACAGCAATAATATATGATTATAACTGTGAATGAATTAACTATTATCAGCAATGACAAGACAATTCTAACGGACTCATGATGAAAAAGGCTATCCCCTGCCATAGAAGGAATTAATGGAGTTGTAATGCAGACTGAAGTCTGCCATTTTCCACTTTATTTTCTTCATCAGTTTTTTCTTACATAAGTGATATGTGTCTTCTTTTACAACATGACAAACATGGAAATATATTGCATGATAGCACATATATAACTATATCATATTACCTGCAGCCTAGAGAACAGGTGAAGACAGGGAAGGTGTGAACATGGATCATGAAAGGTCAGAAAACCATTATTTAAAATTGTATCTACATATACCTGGGGAAAATATAATTTTTAAAAAGAATTCTTTTGACAGAAGATTCATGTGATATCTAGAAAAAAAGTTGTTGCAGAGTCCTTCAAATAATTGGATTTCTATAGAGAGTTTTGAGGGTTAAATGAATCAGCTTGGGTTAACTATTCTAATAGAAGTCTCAACAGAAGAGTCATATGGGTGAAATACAACATGAAAACTAGGCTCTAGGGTGAATTTATTTTTATTTTTTATTTTTTGAAACCCTTACCATCCACAAGGCAGAAGAGTGGTAAGAGTTAGGCAATGGGGGTTAAGTGACTTGCCCAGGGTCACACAGCTAGGGAGTGTCTGAGGACATCCAAGGCAAATTCAGAAGGAACCTACATTCATGCCTGATTTTCTATTTAACTTCTGCAGTGGGAAGGACAATCCTCAAGGCCAGAAAAGCATTTCATCCTTTTACTCTCAAATTCTAGGTAAATAAGGATCTTAAATATATATAAATTTGTTTAAATCCATTTCAAAAGTGCCCTTAGGATCACCTTACCTCCAAGTGATTCATGTCCCCAAGCATTTGTCCCCTTCATTTTGCTGGCTGTGCTAGAGAATAGCAAAAGGAGTCAAGGCCTCCTCCAATAACACTTGTAGGGAAGATAATGGATGAGCCATATTTGGACTTGTTCTTAACTAAGTTATTGATTAGGCTTGGTGGGCAGTTACTCTGTAAAGGCAATGAATGCCATAGGGGAGCCATAAAATGCATGTCATCACCAGAAGTCTATTAAAAAGGCCCTTAGAGGTCAATTTTATCCACCAATTTACTGTCACTCTTCGCAAGTCTTTCAGCTCTGGATATGTTACCTTTGAGGGTATTTCCTTTCATAGCTTTCTTTTCCCTGACAGGATTCACTATGTATATGAGAAGTTGAAAGTCATCAGGGCCTAAATGTAACCAGGATAGGCACTATCCACCCCAAAGATGGGTTTTCAAAGATCAATTATATGTTGGCAACACTGTGCTCAAGTGCAGAGATATTCTAGAGCTCAAAAGCAGGATCAGTTGGCTATATTTCCTATCTCTCCTACATCTGCCCCTTTTCATTTGCCCACTTTCTCTCAACAATATTTAATTCTAAGCTTGCCTTCTTACTCATCCCCAACAAGAGGACCTTTTAATAGCCACACTTGTCATACTTTCTGCAGGGCCTTGAGGCTTGTAATGAAGGCATCAGGCTTCCAGTGCAGACCTTGGAAAGCAAACTAGTATTTGAAAAAAGAGAAGGAGGAGTTATATTTCTCAGGGACATTTCCAGGTTGTTAATTCTGCAGGCACAGAATTCTTATAGCATCTCTATTCCTTACCAAACCTGGCTCTAAGTAGCCACTTACCTTTTTAAGGGCCTTACAGCTTAAAATGAGTCAACAGCCTATATAACACACATCTACAATTTATTTTTATTTTTTACATATCTACAATTTAATGCATGCTGGTTAGGAAACATTTGCTAGAGTTAATGTATCTCTGACTTATTAAGTGACATTTCTATGTTTCATATTCACATTGGACAGCTAGGTAGCCATGTGGATAGAGTGCCAGGTCTGGAGTCAGGAAGACTCATCTTTGTGAGTTCAAATATGGCTTCAGGCCCTTACTCTAATTGTATGACCTTGTACAAATCACTTAATTCTGTCTTAGTTTCCTCACCTATAAGGAAATGCTAAAACCCAATATTTCTGCCCAAAAAATTTCAAATGGGATCACAAAGAATTGAACCTGACTGAAAAATGACTAAACAACAACATATAGCACATTGGAGACTGAGGTGTTTGGGTATAAATAGGGACTTTCTTCTCTCACTAAAGATGAAAATAGATTACTATAGGAACGTTGACATACTTTCCCCATTTTCTCTTGTTCTTCTGCTGGTTTCATCTATGAATGTTCCTAGGATGCCATGACTTTGCTGGGTCTCATACCAAACTTTTTTCAGACCTGTTTTCTCCTGCTTTTCATTGTTCTATGATACATTATTTTTCATAATATTCTGTCATCCTTTTCTATAGTTTTTGACAAAAGAATTTGTATTCTAAACCAGTGTTGCCCTTGGCTGCCACCTCCTTCTTTGTGGCAAACAGGTCGAATATTTCATTGATAAAGATGTTTTTTATGGCAACAGCTATTTTTCATTGGTTAAACCTTTGAGGGAAATAACAATCATTTGCATCTATGTATTTTTTCATTTCTTATTTTTTTAAACCCTTGCCCTCTGTCTTAGAATTGATACTAAGTGATGGCTCCCTGGCAGAAGAGCAATAAGGGCTAGGAACATGGAGTTAAGTGACTTTCCCAGGGCCACACAGCTAGGAAGTGTCTGAGGGCAGATCTGAACCTAGAATCTCTCCCCCCAGGCCTAGAACTCTATATCTTCTGAATCACCTAGCTGCTCTTCTTTTTTCCATTTCTAGACCAAAATATATCATTGGGTAGGCAGTCTATTGAGTTAGTAAATCAGTATGGAACAACCATTGGCAAGTGAGTCAATGAACTGGGGTCAGAAGTGAAAGAAGAAAATATCTTGCATTGTATTGGGGGAGTTGTTCAGTGTTTTCAGTGGTTCCAAGCTGCTCTCTAATATAGATACATTTTTAACACAAATGTCCTCCCAGGAATGCAATATGCTTCTGATTATTGGACACAACAATCTCTGAAGAATCAAAGGTGCTGGAGACACTCAACAAGAATACATATAAACTATAGAAGATGTCCAATGTACAAGAAGGGGCATATAGCCCATCACCAAAAAGCATAAGTGCATATTGAGTATAGACTAGCCTATCCAATTCATACTTATATCAATGAAAGTATAACTGGAAAGGGATCAGGGTCAATCACAGGATGAGAGTAAATGATGATGGATAGGCAGAGTACTTCAGTGGTATAGGAGAATTTTTTAAGACCTAGAGGGAGGCTTCCAGCATGTTGAATGAATCCTTTGTAAGGAGTTATGGAAGAGAAAGAATTACACAAGATGAGAAGGGCTGGATAGGTTGTAATCTGCACTGATGGAAGGCTTACTCACATTGATGAGATGACAGATCCATTGAAACTGAAGTACTGAAGAGATGGAGCTCTGATAATGTAAAGCTTAGTTTCTAGCAGTTGGAGAGGGAGAGTGGTATAGTACAAAGGGGGGGTAGAACTAGATATTTATTTGCTTAGGCAGATAAATAGATGATAGATAGATAGTTAGATTGATAGCAATGCCTAATTCATACAATATTAATTTCCTGTCTTCAGAACTATAAACTCCCAAATCAAGGTACTCCATCTCTGAGCACAGAGACTGACATTCCAAAGAGCTTTTGTGGTGCTCAAACTTGCTCAGCTTCCCTTTTTTCTAACCATTTCCCCATAAGCCTCATTCAGACCGACCATCTGAAAATCCATCCCTAGCAATGCCCATTGGAGTCCACTGGTCTGTGACCTTGGCTAAATGAGAGTAGTAGGGAAAGCTTGATCAAAATCTCATTCATTTTCTTTCCCCCCTCTGGGTGGCCAATGAGCTGGAAAATGAAAGAAACAATGCAGGTTTAAGAGACTAATAATTAGGTCACAGCTGATCCCAATTCAGATTATCTGACAGCTGGGGCCAGTGGACCAGTACACACCATTCTGCTATTTTCCAGTAGAAACCAGTATGAAGACAGCCCCCAGGATCTGCTGCAACCAGACTTCACCTATATACCTTTACATTAAAGGACACAATATGGAAGAAATGAAAAACTCATCTCTAAATGGGTCCAATCAGCAAGAAAGACACTCTCTAAATGGAGAGCGCTTCTGAGGACATCTTAGAAATCACCTTTGCCCATACTTCATCTTCTTCTATCCCATAAAAACACAGTCTCATTATTGTAGGAGATTTATCCCCATTCCCTCCAGCTCCCACCTGCAACCTCCTTCAGACCCTTCCTCCTCAACCTAATCTTGATGTTTGCTTGCTTTAGCTCCCATAATCCTGTTGTCCCACAAATCTTCTCACTATAATCCTGCATTTGTCTGTCAATATAATTTGTTTACTGTGAGGAGGAGAGGGACATTAATTTCTTTCAGGGAAATGATGAAAACTGCTGCTGTTCCAACTGAATATTTACTTAGAGATTGATGCGGAAAAAGGCATGGTGAAACGAGCCTTGGATTTAGAGTCAAAGGGCTTGTGTTCAAAACCCATCTCTGCCACATGCTAACTACATATCTTTGAGCAAGTCATCTAACCTCTCTGAAGCTCAAATTCTCCATCTGTAAAAATTGAGAGGTAGGATTAGATTTCATCAAAGGTCCTTCTTCCAGCTCTTAATCTGTAATGCTAAATGCAAAAGACTTTACAGGGGTCCTCTCAGAAATTGTAAGATCAGGCAAGGAAGTGTTGTGAGAGTCAAATGGCCAGATGAAGCCCTTTACAAACTTTACCATATTAAAGAGGGTGTCTTGGTAAATGTTTAACAACCAGGCTTGGGCGGCTGGGTATGGAATGTATGCTCATACACATTTAAATATTATCTGTAGTATTAACACTTTCTTAAGAATAGACAGGAGTCAAATATTGATCTGTAGCAATTCCCTTCTTCTGTGGTGTAAATGCTCACACTGAAAATTTAAAAATCAACAGTAGCCAAGTACTTAGAGCTAGCTCCAGCACACCTCTGGATCAAACTAAATACCCTTTTCTCCCCTGCCTGCTGCCTGCTGGTGTGTTTGTCTTAATGAAAGGCAACCTGGAATGATGGATTGATGTTAGAAGTCTGGAGTTCTAAGCACGTTGTTGTCTTCTACCAGTGATCTTTGTTGATTCCCTCAGTTATTAATTCTCTCTTTCTCCCTTCATCCCAAAATAACTTGGTCTTGAAGAGCTGTGTCTTATTATAATTTGTTTATCTGTGTGCATGTAAGTCCATTGAGGACAAGGGCAATTTCAGTTGTGTTTTTGAACAACAGGAATCTAGACCAGCGCCTGACACATTTTGTTGTTGTTCAGTCACTTTTCAGTTGTGTCTGATACTTTGGGACTCCATTTGGAGTTTTCTTAGAAAATATACTGGAGCATATTTCCTTCTCCAGATTATTTTACAGATGAGAAAACTGAGGCAAGCAGAGTTCAATGACTTGCCCAGGATCACCCAGCTAGTATCTGAAGCCAGATTTGAACACAGGAAGATAAGTCTTCCTGACACTACGATTGGCATTATATCCACTTTACTACCTAGCTGCTCTGCCTGACACACTAGCATCTGCTTAATAAATGTGTGCTGAATCTAGGAGTGGGTTCAAATCCTACCTTTGACACTAACTGCCTAAGCATAGGCAAATTGACAAGTTCCTCCCTGAGAAAATAGGGATTAAAATAGTTGTAATATCTACCTCTCAAAGTTAGTGTGAGACTCAAATGAGGAAAGAGATATAAAATGTTTCACAGTTTTGAAACACTCTGCAAATGTCAATTATTATCATTGTCCTTGTTACTATCATTATTACATGTGTTACAAAAAGATTTTAACTTTCACCATATCCAGCTCCCATTGAGAGACATAAAGACATAGGCCCTACATGGAAGGTAGATTTAATTACTCTGAGCCACTTCAAAAGAGATGGTGAGAAAGCAAAACATTTGGTTTAGAGGGAATGCCCTGATAACATGCCTGTTGAACTTAGGTCATGGCTAGGCTACTAGGTCCACTGATCTTTAATTCCATACTCCACAAAGGATCAATCATTTTGGGGGGTTTTTTGGTTTTGTGTTTTTTTCATTCATGGTTTCCAGTGACAAAGAGGAAGCTGCAATCTCCAGAGAGAAATCCTCCACTGGTGCACATATTTGGAATCATTAATATTGAATATTCCTCAGCGAGCCCCGCTGAACACTGATACACCTGAAATACATTTACTGTCTGCATCTTTCACTGTCTGTTTCTTTAGAGTTGATAGGGGCTACTGGGATTTAGAGAGGTGTTGATTACCATGCCACTGATTTAAATTATCTTTCATCCTACAGCAGATAAGAGAAGAAAGGGAAGAAAAGTTTTTTTTTTCTTTTACCAGACATCTGGTAACCCAAGCCTAGGGAAACCCAACAGAATCATGTATGTTCTTATGCAGATTTAAAAAAAAATCTTACATTCCATCTTAGAATTAATACTGTGTATTTGTTTCAAGGGAAAAGAGTGGTAAGGGCTAGGGGCAATGGGGGTCAAATGACTTACCCAGGGTTACAGAACTAGGAAGTGCCACATTTGAACCCAGGACCTTCTATCTCTAGGCCTGGCTCTCAGTCCAATGAAACACCTAGCTGCCTCCTCTTATGCAGCTTTGAGAAATGCATTCTTTCTGGGATCCTTATGATCACAAAGGATCTACCTTGAGGCGCCAAGGCTGCTAATACGTATCAGTCACTTTTTTCAAGACTTGATCCCCTAACTAGCATCATATTACACAGACCTCTTACCTCAATAAATATGCATTAAGTGTCTATTGTAATTATAGGTATATAAAAATAAGCATCACAGGTCTTAGTTTCAAGCAGCTTACAATCAATAAGAGAAAAGGGGAAAAAAGCTTTGTACATACATAGATATGATACAGGAAAAATTGAAAGTGCAAAGGAGAAAATCAGGTAAAGTGCTATGAAAAATCTAGGGAGGGAGAGATCATTTTCATTTGGGGGTGAAAAGGGAAGGCTTTATAGAAGAGATGACTTTGGAACTGGGCCTTGGAAGAAGAGAAGAATTTACATCTGAATATAGATGGTAGGAGAATTGGTAATTCATTTCAAGAATTTATTTTGAGTATGGCATGAACAAAGTGAAAGAAAACATTTAGAACTAATGATGAAGATAATTATATTTTAGGGGCAGTTAGATGGTATAGTAGAAAGAGCTCTGGGCCTAGAGTTCAGAAGACCTGGGTTCAAATCCAGTCTCAGATACTTATTAGCTGCATGATTTGGGGGAAGTCACTTAACCTTGTTTGTCTCAGTTTCCTCATCTGTCAAATGGAATGGAGAAGGAAATAGCAAACCACCCCAGGATCTTTGCCAAGAAAAACTCATTATGGGTCATGAAGATTCAGACACAACTGAACAACAACTCTATTTTTGCCGGAATTTAGATATATAAAGGTGAATAAGATCAGGCAGATCTGGGATCTAGAGTCAGCCTTAGAGAATCCAGAAGACTTAGGTTTAAAGCTCTGCTTCTTATGAATACTGTCTATCCCATAAGACCCTGGACAAGTCACAATATCTCAGGGCTCTCAAAGACTAATTGTAAAAAAATTTTTGACATTCATTAGTAGAGAATTTCCTCAAGGGAAGTGTCTTTATACTAATGAAATCACATGTTAGGAACAAAAAGAAGAAAACTGATCTTTTTTTAATTGAGGGGAAGAAAAGAGCAGAGAGGGGTAACAAATGGAGGTATAGAAGAGGAGATATTTGATGGAGAGTATATGAAAGCTATAGAAAGGAATATAGATGAGGATATTACTTTGAAAAGAGGAAGGCCATTTTCCTCAGCTATTGGAGGGAAAGAATTTAACATGAGAAAAGAGAGGACAGAGAAATTTAGAGGAGCAGAGAAGGTCATTGAGAGGCTTCAGTCTTCCCAGTAAAATAAATGGCAAAGATTATCCATCGAGGGAGGATTCAGAGAGTGGAATTGAAGGCCTGAGGAAAGAAGAAAAGACTTGGAACAGTCATTATGGCCACTGGGTGCCATTGAAATACCTTCTGTAGCCATTGGGAGTATAAATAACAATAAAAGATTAAGGAAGTGGGGAGGATAAGCCTTAATATTGCTTAATATGTGCTAACCAATGGGCTAAGTAATTTTTATAAAAATTATTTCATTTGATACTCACAACAACTTTATAAGAAAATGCTTTTATTTTACCCATTTTATATTTGAGGAAACTGTGGCAAACAGGTGTCTAGTGACTTGCCCAGTTATAAGTGTCTGAAGCCAAATTTGAACTCAGGTCTTCAGTGATCTATCTACTGTGCCATTGCCTCAAGATGAACAAAGAATGGTTATGTAGCACAAAGACTGGAAAGTTGACAGTAGAAAGACTAGATAGAAGGAATAGTTAAATGTTATTAGGATGGGATAGCAAGTTATAGATTTAGAGCTAGAGAGAATTTAGAAGCAATCTCTCTCTCTCTCTCTCTCTCTCTCTCTCTCTCTCTCTCT
>NW_025360276.1:0-1795 GCF_016433145.1 Gracilinanus agilis | reverse complement strand
TAGCTACCTTGGTAGTATAATAGGAAATAGACTTTAAAAGTAGGAAAGCAGACTTAGCAGGCAAACTAAGGGTAAAAAGCCATAAGAGTAGACAGTTTTCTCCCACTTTTATTCCCTTCATATACTACATCATTCCATACAAGTTCTCCCAGTTATTTTTCTAAAATTGTCCTTCTTGTTATCATTTCTTATGGCACAATAGTATCGCATAGCATTCATATACTGCCCCTTGTTCAGTCATTCTCCACTTCAATGACCAACCACAATTCCAGGAGATCAACGATAATGCATGCTATTCATTTCCCCGCAGAACGATGTGGGACTCAAGATGAGCTACATTTTTGGACGTTTTGCTCGATAGTATGTATTTATTATGAGGGTTTTCTTTTTCTTTTTTCCAGTGATGGGAGAAAAGGAAAGGAAATTTATGGTTGTTGATTTAAAATATAAAATTGAAAAGAAAAGTTTTAAACCCTATCACTTCTTTAGGTATGTCTCTAAGATGACAAGTCCAGGAAAGTGCCAAGTTGCATTGGTAGAAGGAGATTCTGTACATAGAAGTTCCTTATGTCAATAAAATCACACTTGCTCTACCAGTCCCTAGAGTATAACATGGGAATATTTTGAAGAAACTAGTTCTAACAGGGCAGAGCTGATTGGTATTTCTTTTTTAACCTAAGGTCTATGTCTGTAGTCTTTAGTATTTGCTGTCATGGGAACATGAACATCAAAACAAAAACATTATTCCTCATGCTCCAATGAGGCTTCTGTTGGATAACCTTAAATGATCTCAAAGACACTCCTCTTCCATTAAGAAGATTGTTTCTTCTATTCATTTGCATATATTTTCCTCCCATTTTTACCAGCCATTTTTTATGGCAATCCAGAGTCATGGTATAACATAAATATTATCAAGTTAACCCATGCAGCTAACTGAGCTTTCTTTTTCAATAAAATACCCCCTTTATAAGCCTGATTTGATCATTGTAAAGAGAATATTCTTATGAGACATAATCATTTTGCTTTTTTTCAGGACCAAGAGATCATGTTTAATCAAAGAGAAACTGATATAAAACCAGGAAGTTGTCTAAAATCTTCTTCTTTGGGGAGATAGACTATAAATTGAAAGAAGTATTTCAAATTATATTTTAAGATGTCTCAAATGATGATTCTGGATAAGTCTGTGGTTCTAAAATGTTGCTTTCATATAACAAGACCACTTTATGCTACCCTTAGGCGAATGTAGTTCTGTCCACCACTACATGCAGATATATTTATATTTATATCAACACTTTTACCCTAAAAATTCTGTAGCTTTGTCAATACAATGCAATCTTACTTGAAGTAAGAAAGTATCTCTATATTACTGGACATGTCATCCCCTGAACTAACTTTACCTTTTTTCATATTTTTCTGCCAAACAACTGCTTTATCTTTCCTTCAGAACTCTGCTAATGATTCCCAAACTAGCTTCACCTGGTTTAAATCAATCATTAAGTCAGTCAATAAGCATTTAATTCCTTACTCTGTGTTATGTACTACATGCCACTCTAATGTCTTGTTCCTACCTCTACCTTATATCTTTGCTACCTCTGGAAATATGTATTATGTTTCAGAAGATCACTATTGTTGCTTATGTAGGTGATTCTGACCTCATGCCTTCCTCAGGTTCAAGAAGATATATGTGTCTATATATGAATGAGAAGAGGAAAGGGTGGAGAGAGAGAAAGAAGAAGAAGAAGAAGAAGAAGAAGAAGAAGAAGAAGAAGAAGAAGAAGAAGAAGAAGAAGAAGAA
>NW_025360275.1:0-5608 GCF_016433145.1 Gracilinanus agilis | reverse complement strand
AATATATTTATAAATGCATTAGTACATCTTGATATATATTTATAAGTATGTAAAATATATTACATATAGTTTTTATTGGGGTCAGAGGATCTGGCTTCCAGTTCTGCTTCTGATGCTTTATTCCAGTGGTTCCCAAACTTTTTTGGCCTACCACCCCCTTTCCAGAAAAAACTATTACTTAGCCCTCTGGAAATTATTTTTTTTTAAATTTTAATAGCAATTAATAGGAAAGATCAATGCACCTGTGGCCATCACCACCTCCCTGGATCGCTGCAGCACCCACCACTTTGGGAATCACTGCTTTATTCTCTGGGGAATGGCTTTCAATTTCCATTGGGCTCAGTTTCATCCTCTCTAAAATGAGGGAGTTGGACTAAATGTGCCTTGAGATCCCATCTAGCCCACCCTCTATGATCCCTGGGCACTCCAATAGAGATTTCCTTTTAAGTCTTAGTCTTATTAAATTAAGTCTTATTAGACTCTATCCATTGTTAACTAATAGACATAGATAAGTGGATTTGGAACTGACTGAATGATCCAATCCAAAGAGGAGTGACTGGCATACAGTAGGTATTCAATAAATGTTTGACTGATTAATCATTTCAGGACAACTTAGGGGTAGGAAGGAATGAGCATGTATAATGCTCTATCTGTTGCACTGACTGGTAGACCCAGAGTGAGGAAGGCTTGAGTTCAAATCCAACTTTAAATACTAGCAGTATGACCCTGAGAAAATCGCTACGCCTCCGTATGCCTCAATTTCCTCAACTGTAAACTGAAGATCATGCTAACACCTACCTTGCAGGATTGTCATGAGGATCAAATGACATAGTTGTAAAATGTACTTATCACATTGCCTGGCACACAGTAGGTGCTATATTTATGCTTATTCCTTCCCTCCTCTAAGTCATCATCAAATAATTAATGAATCAAGCATTTAGTAAGCACCTACTCTATGCCAGTCATTATTCTTTGGGTTCTATCTTTCAAGCAGTTCTAAATCCACTTATCTATATCAATCAACAAGTTTTTATTTCTTTTTAAATTCTTACTTTCTGTCATGGTAACAACTCTACCAGAAAAGGGTAAGGCTTAGGCAAACAGGGTTAAGTGACTTGACCAGGGTCACGTAGCTAAGGAAACCTCTGAGGCTAGATTTGAGCCTAAGTCCTGCTGACTCTGGGTCTGGCACTCTCTCCACTGTGCCACCTGGCTGCCCCTCCACAAGCTTTTGTTAAATTCTGACTATCTCCCAGACACAGTGCTAAGCACTATAGGGATAAAGGAGGGGGAAAAATCCAAACAGTCTCTGCTGTCAAGGACCTTACATTCTATTAGGAAAAACAACATTTCTATCATGTACATCGGGTCTACCTCGATGTATCTTGGCCGCAAGAAAAACTTGGTCAAACACTTTACTCAAAACTGGGAAAGCATAGTGGGGGGTGCTGGCACTGGTTCATACTTGTTCATAAAAGCAGATTATTAAATTTTCAGTATGCGCATTTACACGTCAGAAATCAGCAAACGCTACAAATCAGAACTTCATTTATTGTTTTGTTTTGTGAATAAAAAGTGACAGAGAAAATGTTAATAATAAAGATTAAACTCAAAAGTGTATTCTGCCTACTTTTTTTTTAAGAGAACTAGTTATTAAATATTTAACAGCCCACCCCTGGAAAATCATTTCCATAGCATTTCTCCTGGTCTGTTCTTCTAACTCAAATAGCTCTACTGCCAGTCTCCAAGGTAGTTGGTCATAAGAATTTTCCCTTTCCTTTCATGTCTGATTTTCCATGGGGGATGTGAAATTCCCACTGAAAAAGTGGGATTCATCCACAACAATGAATCTGATTGACTTTTTTCCAAGTCAGTAATTTAATCCACCATGTTTTCTTGTTAATTCCACAGGGAAACCGAAGCCCAAGGCATCTTGGTAATCTATTCTGTTGGTTCCAAATTGGGCTGTGATCAAAAGTTGGTGGTTAAAAAAATGGAGAAACCCAGTGCCTGGAAAAATGGACACAGCGGAAGCATACGCAAAGGTCTGTTTCAAATACATCACATTCACAGCCAGTCAACCAATGAACATAATTCCTTCCTATTCCACCTTACCTGCTCCGACTTTCCTCCTCCCTCCCCAAAAGAATTGGCTTGCATTTATTTTATATGTATTTTGTGTATAAAATGTAACCCTGCCTCAAAGATCACCTCCTCCATATGACAGTCCTTTAACTGATGAAAACAGATATCCTATCTCTGCTCCTTTGAGTCTTCTACAGGGCATCCAATTGATAAAACACAGAGGAATAAAAACACATCCCAACACAAAAGAAGACAAAAACAACACAAATATGACTAGAACAGGTCATGGAAGACAATCTACGGAAAACCTGAATGACAGAATTCAAAATGGTATAATTTGAAATTAGATACCAAATATCTAAAATTCACATATTTAAAAGTAATTTAGCTTTTGAACCCATAGAGTTCATTGTCTTTCTTTATTTTCCTTTTCTTTAAATGAACACAATGAGCAAATATGGAAGAACCAAACAAAAAGTAGTAGATTTCCTATGAAGGATTTGCAGGGAGACATGGATAAGAATCATCCTGGGGCGGCTGAGTGGTACGGTAGATAGAGCACCCAGCCTGCAGTCAGGAAGATGAGTCTTCCTGAATTCAAATCCTGCTAGCTGACCCTGGGCGAGTCACCTGTTTGCCTCATTTTCCTCATCTGTAAAACAAACTGAAGAAGGAAATGGCAAATTGCTTCAGTATCTTTGCCAAGAAAACCCCAAATGAGGTCACAAAGAGACAGGCATGACTGAAAAAAAAAACTGAAAAACAAATGGAAAAGAATCACATAGGCATGGGCAGCTGGGTGGCTCAGTGGATAGAGAGGCAGGCCTAGAGATGGGAGGTCCTGGGTTCAAATCTGGCCTCAGACACTTCCTAGCTGGGTAATCCTGGATAAGTCACTTAACCCCCCACTGTCTAGCCCTTACTGCTCTTTCTGCCTTGGAATCCATAGTTTGTATCAGTTCTGGGTCAGAAGGTAAAGGTAAAAACAAAAACAAGAATCCGATATGGTCAACATCAGTGATAGGAGCAACCATGCCAATGAAATCACAGATCTCATCAAAGCACCAAAACAAAGAATTCATTTTATTTTTATATTCAGAAGAATCTGCTTTAATTTCATTTTGTTGGTATGGATGCTGGCCAAGTATTATATCAACATATTATTGGAATGGAAATCTCTTGGAGATGATATGGTAAGCATCTAGGAGCTTTGGCTTCCTGAATTCTTTCCAAAAACGTGATAAATCTCCAGTTCTCAGAGATGTATTGTTTTCGACTCCTATCACTAAGAACTCAAACTGTCAAGTTTGTTCCTCCTGCCAGGAGATAATGCAGTCTCCAGCCAGAGAGAACTCTCGGGTTAAATGATGCTAAAACTTTGATTTTGATCATTTCCTTCCCTCTCTTCCAGAAGCCAATGGTTAACTGGTTCCATTGTTTTCCTTTTTCATTCTTTCAAAAAGCCCTCACTCCCTTGACAAACCATCCTCTGGGTGAGGACATTTTCCTTCCAAACAAAGTGAAAGGCCATTCACTTCTGTTCCAACATTTCACCCAGGAATCCACCAAAGCTTCCACAACTTCAGCATCCTAATGAAAGGAAGGATTTCTTTTCTCTTTTGACCTTTGGAGACCTGAACTTAGCAGTCTGTCCTGTTTCTGCCTTGTTTTCCTGATTCTGGGGTGGTATTTTATTTTTGGAATCATTTATTTATTTAATTAATTGATTTTGAAGATTTTTCCATAGTTACAAAATTCATGCTCTTTCTCTCCCCTCTTCCCACCCCCCCTCCCATAGCCAATGTGTAATTCCATTGGGTTTTACATGTGTCATTGATCAAGATCTATTTCCATATTATTGATATTTACACTAGGATGATCATTTAAAGTCAATATCCCCAATCATATCTCCATCAACCCATGTGATCAAGCAGTTGTTTTTCTTCTGTGTTTCTACTCCCACAGTTCTTTTTTTTGGATGTGAATAGTGTTCTTTCTCATAAGTTGGGGTGGTACTTTTGGCAGCTAAGTGACAAAGTGGATAGAGTCTTGTCAGGAGTCAGGTTCCTGAGTTCAAATCCTGCCTCAGTCACTTATTAGCTATGTGACCCTGGGCAAGTCATTTAACCCAGTTTGCCTCAGTTTCCTCATCTGTAAAATGAGTTGGAGAAGGAAAAAGCAAAGCACTCCATTATCTTTGTCAAGAAAACCCCTAAATGAGGTCGAAACCCAACAACTGAACTGCACTGGAGGTACATATTCATTTGCTTTCAGCAATTGTAAGTGATTGCTCCCAGGCATGTCTGGATTTGTATGTTGAAAAGAATGCATTACAATAGTTGGAAAATGTCTGATGTGAATTCCTGGCTGGCTCTTTGATTCAAATACCCCATACAAAATGAGTTCTTACTCCTTGAACCTGATGTGAAACCCAAGTCCAGTGGAATTATTTCATTGGATTTGGAATGGGAGGATCAGAGCACTTATTGCGTTTGGGCAGATCACTTATTTTCCTTGGGCCTCAGTTTTCTCATTTTAAAACGAAGGTGATAGACTGGATAGCAATTGAGATACCCATTAAACTCTAGACTTTTAATTCCATTAGCTTATGTCTTAGAGTCAATTGTAAGACAAAAAAAAATAGCATGTGCTGGGTCAGTGGTTCCCAAACTTTTTTGGCCTACCGCCCCCTTTCCAGAAAAAATATTACTTAGCGCCCCCTGGAAATTACGAAACTATTTACTGAACTCAGAATAGAAAGTAATACAAAAAAAAAGTGTGGCCATCATCGCTTCCCTGGATCACTGCAGCACCCACCAGGGGGCAGTAGCACCCACTTTGGGAATCACTGAGCTAGGTAGTTAAGTGACTTGTTCAGGATCACACACTTAGGAAGCATCTGAGCCCAAGTTCGAACGTAAATTCTTCCATTAATTAACATTTAATAATTGTTCACTGTTTCCAGAGACTGTGCTAAGCATTTTGCAAGCATTATCTCATTTGATCCTTACAAAAAACCTGGGAGAATAGGTGCTATTATTACCTCCACTTTACAGTGGAGGAAACTGGGGCACAGAGGTTTTTTTTAAGTGACTTTCCCAGGATCACCCATTTAGCATCTGAAGTGAGATTTGAATTCATATCTTCCTAACTCCAATCCCAGCACTCCATCCATGGCACCCCGGAGCTGCCTTCTAATAAATATATCAAAGAAAGCTGGAAAAGATGGGGATGAGTAGATGGTCTTTGAGAATTGCTTTGGCTGAAAAAATTCATCACCCTGTCCCCAACCTTAGGATGGGTCTCTCCAAATTCAACCAAGCAGGTACTCCATGAATAGCCAGCCAGTCTATTGGGGAAGGGATGCTGATGCAGCTTGGCAGAATTGTTCAGAATTTATGGTCCACTGGTCAAACCTTCTGTAATTCAAGGTCACCCCCACATGGTCAGGAGGCAACAGTGGAGGAAGATCAATAATTGCCATGTCTACAGGGCTTTGAGGTCTTAAAAGCACTTGACAGGC
>NW_025360274.1:0-1166 GCF_016433145.1 Gracilinanus agilis | reverse complement strand
AAAAAAAAAAAATCAAGGAGAACGGCAGAGAAACGTTCTGGACACAGGAGCAGAGCTTGAGGTATTTCCAGGACTATCCATCAAAAAATCACCCCCGAAATCAGACTGGCAGTGTATGGCACACAGAGAGAGATCTGCTACTCTATTTCTTTCTTTCTATTTTTCTCCTTTTTTTCCCCTCCTTCTTTGGGTTTCCAGATACAATCCTCTTCCACCCAAAGCTAGGCTCAGACTGCTTCGGTGCCCCTTCCTCCCTCCGCTTGCCTACACCGCCTCATAATAATTGATATTCATGACTATTAATATTACACGACTACTTTAAAGGGAGAATGGAGGACAAATGGAGCGTGAAGCTGCAGCTAGCTCGAGAGCTCCCCTACTATTGTAAATGACGTTCATTCAGTGGAGAATTACTAGATGTAATCAGACGAGGGGGGCTGGCAAAAGCAGAGTTGGGGAAAAAGTTTAGCAGGGAAGAAGCATAACTTCAATTAACTGAGCCGAGGAGATGTGTAAACCAGACACTGCTTATTTGGAACAAGGAAGTCGGAGAGAGCAGCGCTACAGGCGAAAAACAAAAACAAAAACAAAAACATATTTCCTTCTTTTACATTTAATTATACATTCCTAATACAAGAAATTGATTGCCCTTGGTGCTTTGTAATGATTTTAAAAATAAAATGTCCTTTCCAAACCTTTCTAAGAAAAAAATAATATAACCCCTCTAATTTGTCTGTTTACAGTGGCTATTAAGGACTTTTGCTAAATGTTGGACATTACATTTATTTGCTAAATCAAAGAGGGGAGGAGAAAAGCGTGTAGTTGGCTTTCATTTCATTCCCATGGTCTTGAAGACTGAGAAAGCTCCACATTTTCACCCAGATTTAAAATTTATGCAATGATTTTGAAAGGATACTAAATTTATCCTTTCGAGGCAAAGCCAGGGGCAACATAAAACCTTTTTGGATGTTTCAGGAACCCGTTCAACTGGCCTGACTGCCATTTCTGTTAAAGTTCAACCTTCCTCCCTTCTTAAATAGGCTCATTCCAGAACTGAAGTTGTTCTCTTGTTTTCTGAGCAGAGAATTTAGACAGAGGAATACCGATCTCTCTCTCTCTCTCTCTCTCTCTCTCTCTCTCTCTCTCTCTCTCTCTCTCTTCCATTT
>NW_025360273.1:0-2165 GCF_016433145.1 Gracilinanus agilis | reverse complement strand
GAACATAACATATGTAATATATAATTATAAATAATATATAAATAATATAATATGTGTATCAATTATAATTTAATTATAATATTAACAGATATTGTTAGGGGAAAGAATGTTTTTAACCAGTAGGGGAAGGAGTATTTTCTGGCAGACAGAGAACTGGCTCTTGGGGTCAAGAAGAGCCCAGACACATGCTAATTGTGGGAGCGTGGACAACTCTTAACATCCTGATCCTCCAGACAGCTCTGGAGCCTGTGAGTTAAGGAGAAGTTCTGGATTTTTTATTACAGGAGGGAGTTTCCACATTGAGAGTTCAATATCCCCCCCCCCCCAATTCCAAGTGTGGGAAAGAGGGAGGGGGGAAAAAGAGAGAAGGAAAGGCAGATAAACTGAGGCAGAGATTGTTAGCCGTTTGACAAAACTCAAAATTTCATGACTTATTTATTATATGTAATATATTAATATAGTTAATAATCATATTTAGTGCAATAAAATCTGTTTATTTTACTATATTACATTATTATATCAATAATAAATCAACCAGTAATTTGTGCATTTTAATGTATTAAATTTAATAACATGTATTCGTGTACATATGTGTATATGTATGTATGTATGTATTGTGTGTGTATGTATGTTCCCCCCCTCCTGTTAGTCTGTGATCTTGGGGTAGCCCAGGAGGGATTTATCAGCCCTTTTTCTTGGCCTAGAGGACACTCCCTCTCAATTTTTCCTTTTAGAATCATTAGCTTCCCTCCAGGCTTAGCTCTTGGTTCTCCTCCTCCAGGAAGCCTTCTCGGATTGCCCCGTTAGACGGTGAGCTCCCTGAGGGCAGAGACTCTTCTTTGGCTCTTTTCCTATCCCCAGCCTGGCACACAGTAGGTGCTTAATGAACGTGTGATGGTCAATCGATGGCTCTCCCTGTGTCCGTCCACACGCTAGAGAGCTGGCTTCTCCAGGGTCTCTTTCACCAGGCTCCAAGCTCCAGGCCCAGAGCCCCGCACGGAACAGCCACCGAACCGGCCAGCAGCTCCGGAGAGCCGGTTGGGCTGGACCGGACCCAGCTTTCCCCGGGGCTGCTCGGTCTTTCTCGGGCTCGGTTTCCGTTAGCGCATCAAAGGACAGATGGCCGGACTTCCTCGAGGGTCTCCCGGGGCGCGGAGCCAGCTGCAGGCTATTACATAACCTCGGAATTAGGCAACCCCACGGCCGCCGCCGCGCTCTCTTCTGCTGCAGCCGAGATCCGAGATCCGAGATCCGAGATCCGAGATCCGAGATCCGAGATCCGGTGCGCATTCCCAGTGGAAGGAGGCTCCCACCCTGCATTGTTCCCCCTAATAAACCTCCCCAATTGGAGCCTTCCCCAGCGGCCTCGGATGGGGGAGGCAGAAAATGGCCAAACCGCAGCAGTGGAGGAAACCTACGTGAAAACCCTCCCGGCGTCTTCCTGGTTACCGAAAACAAATAAAGCTCTGCGGGGCGCGCGCCAGGGCGGGCCGGCCAACTCAAATATTGTTTTATGGAGTCAGGAAAAAACTAATTTGAAAGGTTATTGTAGGTTATTTGTGGTCACTTCTGCTGGGCAGAAACCATGATGTCATCCGCAAGCCTCCGCTATTTTTAATTCCCTCCCATCGGGCTTTGT
Organism: Gracilinanus agilis; assembly: GCF_016433145.1. Taxonomy (NCBI): domain Eukaryota; kingdom Metazoa; phylum Chordata; class Mammalia; order Didelphimorphia; family Didelphidae; genus Gracilinanus; species Gracilinanus agilis. The sequence continues at coordinate 526 of NW_025360273.1, read as the reverse complement.
CCGAGCCTCCAGCCCAGCCTCCCCCGGGCATCCTTAGGAGAGCCGCCCCGCCGGAAACTCGAGCACGTTCAGAGTCCCCGGGCCAGAGGAGCGGCCAGGTGAGGCCCCTGCCACGGACCCCTCTGGCGAAGCCACCCGGCCCTTCCGGAAGCCTGTGGGCGCGCCACGAGTTCACTTGGAGTGGGGTGCGGGAGAGCAAGGCCGGCTCCTGGGGCGTTCGCCTGTCCTTCTCCAGCTAATTCATCCGCGGCCCCAGAGATTTCGGACCCCCGAATCATTTCCGGATATGGATGGAGGCCCTTTTCTTCTTTGGGCTGCTGAGGTCTTCACAACTGTGTAATTCCCCTGCCTCAGAGAATCCCATTCCAGTACATCCCTGGCGCCCGCTGCTCCGGGAAGCCTTTCTAATGTCCTCAGATGTCAGTACCTCTTCTCACTGCCAAGGACCTCGCATAGGAGGAGGCCCTTTAGGGCAGGGGCTTCTTCCTTCCTTCCTTCCTTCCTTCCTTCCTTCCTTCCTTCCTCC
>NW_025360272.1:0-5473 GCF_016433145.1 Gracilinanus agilis | reverse complement strand
CCCCCTTTCCCCCTCTCAATTTCCTGGCTCTCTTGGGCAGCACATCCCTCCTTCTTCAATCTGGAAAGTGGTCCATAGGTCCCTTTCAGTTCTAACTTTATGATGATCCTATTACCTAAACAACCCAATGAGTCTGGTGTGACTGTGGGGGTAAGCAGAGGTCTCAATTTCTACAACTAGACTTTCTCCAGAAAATTTGAGTCCACATAATATTTTAAATGCACCCAGGAAGTTTGTGATTTAAAGAACTCTTAAAATAATACATCCTCTTTGTAAAGTGGAGAATCCTTTGGAAAACTGAATAATCAAACGTTATCTGGTAAATACTTGTACGTGTGTTTGTGTGCACGTGCGTGTGTCTAGAAGAGTTGTTTGTTTTTCAAAATCCAGGAATGCCTCTGTTTGAGTTCTACTCTCAAAACAGCACACAAAAAGGTGTTAATAGCTGTGAAGACACTGAGTGAGGGGGAGGAGTTCTTTACTAGGAGGGAGCCAAGGCCAGCTCCAGGGGAAGCTGTGCGAAGAGTTGGAGAAGGCTTTTTCCCTTTCCTTACTTGGGGAAATGCATTTCTGTGTCCAGAGGACACTTTGCTCAGGGCAAACATCTTCTTAATTGTCCCATAGCTTTGATTCCTAGGAACAAGTTTCCAAGCAATTTCAAACACTGGTGCTACTGACCATTCTTAATGCTTTTTCTTAAAAGAGACAGAACAAACAAAACTCAAACCTTTATAAAAATTACCAAAGAACCAAATAACTTTACTTCTACAGGAGATATTTTCTTCTTTTTCCTAAATTTACCTTCAAAGGGAAATTTGAAAAGGATCTGAATGTTTCATAAAAAGTAGGAACACTTAGATTCTTAATTATTTTCACCAAAAATTCAAAACTAAAGAGGCAGTAGGGTACAGTAGATAGAAAGTCAGCCTTGGAACTAATAAGGTCCCAGTTCAAGTTCTACCTCTGACAAGTCCTCTCCTTATGACCCACAGAAACCATTTCCAACTGTCATCATTCAAAGTTCTAAGACTGTAACATACAGCCCAGTTACCTATTGGTAGAGGGAGTTTCCTCACTGGGCAATTCCAAACCAGTGGAAATCACCAAAGGAGGTTGAAAAAAGGGAAGGAAAAAGAAAAGAACCTTTTCAGCCAGACTTGTGCTAGTGTATTTTTGAGCCTGGACAGGCTCCCAATTTAGCACCTCCCTGATGGAAGCCAACACAACACGTTTTGCAAGCTAGGAACAATTAGCCCCGAAGAGAGTATGTTTTTGCACAGCCTTACTGCCAGCAAAGTGAAATAGGAGATGTCCACAAATGGCTCTTTGTAACTGTAAGTGACCAGATTCTGCTTCCTTTGTCTGATTTGAATTTCATCTTTCTGTTTGATAGTCTCTTGGATGGACAGAGTTTTCCATCCATCACTCTCTATTTAAGTAACCACTCTATGCCAGGTTCTGTGCTAAGTGCTGGGTAGACAAAAAAGGGCAAAAGATAGTCTTTGCCCTCGAGAAACTTATAATCTAATGAGGCTGGAGAGGAATGCAAACCTGGAGCTACATTCCCTGTGTTTTTAAGAATTCCAATGAGGCCAAGTCAAGGAAGGCTTTACCATTCCATAGCAATAGTATTTTTTATTTGCCACTCCCACCCTTATCCCCAAACCCAAAATATCACTTCCTATTTCATACTGAAATCTGAGGGAAAGAAATACATGAACATGTAATAAAGGGGAATGCTGAAGATTTTGATTATATTTGCTTTCCAACACAAATTGACCTTCACAGAATTGGATGAAAGATGCAGCCAGCCCAGCTACTTGATTCCACAAACAAGAAGGATCCTGAAATATAGTATTGAGTCCTTATGGGGATATTTTTATTTTATTTTAATTATTTTAATTTTTTTAACATTTATTAATATTCATTTTAACATGGTTACATGATTCATGCTCCACCTTTCCCCTTCATATTTTAATTTTTTAAAAATTAATTAATTTAGAATATTTTTCCAAGGTTACATGATTCGTGTTCTTTCCGTCTCCTCTTCCTCCCCATTCCCTGAGATGACAAGCAATACCACTGGGCTATACATATATCATTGTACAAAACCTATTTCTATGTTTGCAGAAGAGTGATTTTTTTAACATCAAAACCCCAATCATATCCCCATTAAACAACGTGATCAATCATTTGTTTTTCTTCCACATTTCTGCTCCCCCAGTTCTTTCTCTGGATGTGGATAGCTTTCTTTCTCATAAGTTCCTCTGGATTGTGCTGGATCATTGCATTGCTGCTAGTAGAAAAGTGTGTTACATTCGATTTTATCATAGTTTATCAGTCTCTGTGTACAATCTTCTCCTGGTTCTGCTCCTTTCACTCTGCATCAATTACTGGAGGTCATTCCAGTTCACATGGAATTCCTCCAGTTCTTTATTCCTTTGAGCACAATAATATTCCATCACCATCAGGTACCACAATTTTTTTAGCCATTCCCCAATTGATGGACACCCCCTCATTTTCAATTTTTTGCCACCACAAAGTACGCAGCTATGAATATTTTTGTACAAGTATTTTTTCTTATTATCTCTTTGGGGTACAAACCCAGCAGTGGTATGGCTGGATCAAAGGGCAGGCATTCTTTTAAAGCCCTTTGGGCATAATTCCAAATTGCACTCCAGAAAGGTTGAATTAATTCAAAATTCTGCCAGCAGTGTATTAGTGTCCCAATTTTGCCACATCCCCTCCAACATTTATTATTTTCCTTTACTGTTATATTGGCCAGTCTGCTAGGTGCACCCTCAGAGTTGTTTTGATTTACATTTATCTAATTATGAGAGATTTAGAATACTTTTTCATGTGCTTATTGATAGTTTTGATTTCCTCATGTGAAAACTGTCTATTCATGTCTCATGACCATTTGTCAATTGGGGAATGGCTTGATTTTTTTTTCAATTGACTTAGCTCCTTATTAATTTGAGATATTAGACCTTTGTCAGAGGTTTTTGTTATAAAGATTTTTTCCCAATTTGTTACTTCCCTTCTAATTTTGTTTGCCTTGGTTTTGTTTGTATAAAGCCTTCTTAATTTAATGTAATCAAAATTATTCATTTTACATTTTGTAATATTCTCTATTTCTTGCTTTGTCTTAAATTCTTTCCTTTCCTGGGGATATTTTTAAAAGGAAGCAAGCAAGCAAGTATTTATTATATGGACTAGGCATGGTGCTAAGTACTTTACAGATACTTTCTTATTTGATCCTCACAACAATGCTGGGAAGTAGGTGCTATTATTGTCCTCATTTTAGGTTCAGGAAACTGAGGCAGGCATAAGTTAAGTGATTTGCCCAGACAGGGTCACACAGTTAATATCTCAAATGGGATTTGAACTAAGGTCTTCCTAATTCCAGGCGCAGTTGTATCTACTATGCCACTAGCTGCTAAAAAGCTTGGGAAATCACACAAAATAAATATTTCTGGCACGTTAAACTTCTCCTCCCTATTATATAATGGAGGTTTGGTGCCAGATAGTCCTCATGATCCCAACTTTTATTCAATCAGCAAGCCCCAAGATTTGGGCCTTACTAGTTCTTCATTCTTACTTGTTCCTCATTCTTCTCTAAATTTGGGGTTACTAACACCTATCTTTGTCTACAGTCTCCACTTCTCTTTTGATCTGCTCTCTGGAAAGAGAACGTATGTCTTTTTAATTTTTTAAAGGGTTCTGCTATTAATTTCTATTAATCAGGTTCTTAACCTGAGATCCACAAACTTGTTTTTTTTTAATCTTGTGTTCAATAGAACTGGTTTCCCTTATAATCCCAGGTGTTTTATTTTATACAATTACAAATTTTTCTGAGAAAGGTTTCATAGACTGCATCAGACTACAAAAGAAGTTCATGACACAAAAAATATTAAGAGTTACTCCTTGGTCCATAAGAGGATTGTAGGAATATGATAGAATAAGACAAGAAATTGCATGGCTCTCCCAAATTCTCCCCCAAATAATTTAAAATAATGCCTCAAAGTGAACTTTAGAGCAGCAGAAATAATTAAAAGTTGAGGTAAAGCAATTATCCTTCCCAAGACAACTTAGAAGGATGTTAGGAAAGATCTGAGGACAGCATGGTTTGGCCTTATTGAAATTCAGATACATCAGGGTATATACCAAGAATCAATAAACAATAAACCCTGGGGGCAGCTTTTACCCCCAGGATGGTGTAGGGGTTCATTGGCTGATCAGAGAAAGACTGCAGGACCTTCTGCTGACACTGGCATAGCCATACTGACCAGGCATGGTCCCAAGTTATGGGCACAGTAGGGAGAATGAGTACATGCTGGTGAATATAGTCATGGAAGAGCAGGGCTCTGCTGACTGTGGTCACTCACAGGAGAGCAAAGTCCTTGACTTTCGTGCCAGGGCAGAGACCTAAACTGACCCTAGTAGAATCCAGAGAGACTGCATAGAGTAAGAGTGTTTGCAGAGACAATGTTGCTAGGAGTCCCCATAGTTGCTCAGGACCAGAGTAGAGTACCTGAAGTCACTCATAGACCAAGGTATGAGGCAGAGCAGCAGTGATCACACCTGACCTTGGATTATCAAATATAGGAAGAACCAAAAAGTCAGAGGTCCCTAGAGGGAGAGCTCAGAAAACTGTAGCACAAAAATCTTGAAGCATGAGAAATTATCCCTCTTACCCTGGATCTAGACTACCCAACTCTAATATAAAATTAACACCCAAGAAATGAGCCCCTAAAAACAATAAGTAAGAAAAAAAGAACATAGCTACTATGGTGATAGAGATGATAGGTGTTCAAACCCAGAAAAAGGAATTGAAGTCAAAACAGCTACTTCTAAAGCTTCAAAGAGAAATGGAAAATCATCACAAACTCCAAAAGAGTTCTTGGAAGAAATTAAAAAGCACTTTAAAAAACAAATAAAAGAAGTTAAGAAGAATAGGGAAAAAATAAGTAATACAAGAAATCAAGAAAATTATGAAAAGAAAATCAACCAGGGGAAACTAGGTGGATAAGTAAATTGAGAGCCAGGCCTAGAGATTAGAGATGCTGGGTTTAGATATGGCCTCAGACCCCTCCTAGCTAGTGACTCTGGACAAGTCATTTAACTCCCATTGCCTAGCCTTTACTGTCCTCTTCTTGGAACCAATATGCAGTATTGATTCTAAGATGAAAATTTTTTTAAAAAGTCAACTAATTGGAAAAAGAAATCCAAAAATATATGAAAGAAACTCCTTAAAAATTGGAATTGGGCAAGGGAAGCAAGTGATTTCATAAGATGCCAAGAAATAACAAAATCAGAAGGATGAAAAATAAAAGAGAACATAAAGTATCTCATTGCAAAAGCAATGTAGAAAAGAGTCAAGGAGAGGCAATATGAGAATTGTTGGGCTTCTGTAAGTTATGATCACAACAGTCTAGACATTATGCTTCAAAAAATTAAGGAAAATTGGTTC
>NW_025360271.1:0-2337 GCF_016433145.1 Gracilinanus agilis | reverse complement strand
CTTCCCTCTCTCTCCCCTCTCCTGTCCTGTCCTGTCCTGTCCTCCCCTCTCCTCTCCCTTTCCCTCCCCTCCCCTGTCCTCTCCTGTCCCCTCCTCCCTTCTCCTCTTCCCTCCTTTCCTCTCCTCTTCTCCCCTCTGCCCCCCTCCTCCTCTCTTACTCCGGGTTTCTGATCTTTCCGGTTTAATAAAATGATTGACCCGAAACGACCCAAGAGTCTCTGAACACGTCCAGCCTTGCACGCCTGCTTTCTTGGCCTGCGGTCATTTCTGGGCCCGAGCATGCCCCGGGAGCCGTAGCCCCACTTCGAGGCCATCTACATTTATTATCCGAGTAAATTCAGCCACATTTCTCCAGGGCCGCCCGGGTGCAGGGCACTGTTCTTGCCCGGTCTCAGGGGCACGAAAGAAAAAGAAGCAATCTAGCTCTGGCCTTTAATGAGCTTCCCTTCTACGGGGTGCCATGCCCGGAGGAGCAGGAACTCAGCCAGGAAAGGCTTCGCAGAGAAAGGTGAGAATTGGAAAGTTCAGGAGAGGAGGGAGGCATGCATTTTGGGCAGGAACAGCGTGTCCCGGACAGAGACATGATCAGAGGTGTGGAAGGTTGAGTAATGGGAACTTCGAGGGGGCCGGGCTGGCAGGATTATAGTTTACAGGTGGCAGCATATTTAATAAGCCTGGACAAGAGGGTTATGAAGGGCTTTAAATGCCAAAAGGGTTTGTATTTTATCCTGGAAGTACTAGGGAGCCACTGGAGTTTCTTGAGTAGAGGAGTGATCCTATCAGCTGAGGTCTCTCTTAGACTACCCTGGGTCCTACATTCCTCCAGTGAAGCCCTCATTGCCTTTTCCCTTCTTTGAGCTTCCAGAACCAGGAGCCACAGAATGTTTTGATGTGGAAGGAATCTCCAAATTGTCATTGTATAGATGGGGAAACTGAGGCCAAGAGAGGAAGGGATCTGTCCAGGGTCATACAGCAATTTAGTAGTAGAGCGGAATCATGTGATTTTCAATAATAACTCAGTGGGGCGAGCAGCTAGGTGAGATGGGAAGTCCTGGGTTCAGATTTGACCTCGGACCCTTCCTAGTTGTGTAACCCTAGACAAGTCACTTCACCCCCATTGCCTAACCTTTACTTTCTTGGAACTAATACTGCAAGAGGGAAGGCAAGGCTTTAAAAAAACCCTCAGAGGTGGGGAAGGGGGTGGTGAGCAATGGATCCATGAGCATTTATTATATACCTATTATGTGCCAGGTTCTCTGCTGGGATCTGAGGGTACCAAGACATGAGCAAAAACAATCCCTGCCCACAAAAGGAGCTTATGTTCTATTGTATGCTGGGTAAATCTTGGGATCAATCCGCAAACATTTATTAAGCACCTTCTGTAAAGGAGGGACTCCCCAGGGACACAAAGCCAGAGGAGGGAACGAGCCCTACTCAGAAGGAGTTTCCATTGGCGTGGGGACCAGCCTCTGACACCTGGGCGGGAGCTTGACCCTCCCAAGGTCTCTAAGTCTAAAGACCACATAGGACTTCCACTGAGATAGATGGAGTTTCCTCACTGGGAAGCTCCTTGCAGTGATGAAATCGGACCCATCGATTGAGAATTAGAAGGGAAAATCTCAAGGCTGGGTGGATCCCCCGCTTCTCCCCAACCGGAAAGCTCCCATTTGTATAGGATGGGCTTCACACCCCTTGCACCCACATCAGCCCTGTAGGAGGGGAGTGGGGTCCAAAGGTTCTTAGAGGAGAAAACTGATGACTAGCCGGGTAAAACGATGGGTATGTGTCCCGCCATCTTGGAAGGACCAGAGAAGGGATAAAAGTTCCATCTCTTGTGACCTCCAGGGCCCGTGCCTTGCAGGCTCGGGGGTCAGGAGACTAAGATGGAATCTTGCCCTTGCCTATATGATCTTGGGCAAGTTCTTGCCCCCTCCTCTGGGCCTCAGTTTCCCCATTTTAGAAATCAAGGAGGTTAAAGCAGATGATTCCTGAAGCTCCATCTGGCTCTAGACCCCTGGATCCCAAGGCAAGTTTCGGCAGAGAGGTCAGGCTGAGAAATGGGCTGCCCATTGTGTCTGTGGCCAGGGCCTAATGAGAGAGGCAGTGGATTGTAGGGGAAGGACATTGCTCTTGTGGGGGTTCTCCGTCTATAAAACGAAAAATTGGACTTAGAAGCCCCTCGGGTCCCCTCCAGCTCTGAAGTCGATGCTTCTCTGACTCTAGGGTGAGGCCTTTGGGGTTGGAAAGTTGTCCTTTGAGAGCTTGACTTTCTTTCTTTCTTTCTTTCTTTCTTCTTCCTTCCTTCCTTCCTTCCTTCCTTCCTTCCTTCCTTCCTTC
>NW_025360270.1:0-9821 GCF_016433145.1 Gracilinanus agilis | reverse complement strand
CTATATCTATATCTATCTATCTATATATATATATATATATATATATAACTAAAACCCTGTGGAATTGCTTGTCAGCTCTAGAAGGAGGGAAGGAAGAGGGGAGGGAGAGAACATGAATCATATAACCATGGGAGAATATTTTTTAATTAATTAATTTTTAAAATATTCAAATTCATGTAGCTTTGAGCTCAGTCTTCCAACTTATATTTGGACAAGTAAGTCAAGTTCCCCCAAAGGTGATTGTTGTATCTTCTCTAAGTCTTTTGGTATATCTCTGTGAGTATAGAGACTCTAGTCCTGTCATTTGATAAACCCCCATCCAGTGTGTTCCTCCCAAAATTGTCCAGTTAACTTCTCCCCAATATCAATTAACCAAACAACATCAATTTGCTTTCAAAAAGCAAATTTTACATTTAAATTTAAATTTTTTTAATTTTAATGTAAAATTTTACAAAAACCCCTTTTACAAAGGGGTATTTACTGAGAAGGCATAGCAAAAACCAAAGTATAACATGCCCCAAATTAAGAAGAGGTTCACTCTCCCCTCAGGCATGCCACTCAGTTCCTAATGAACGTGGACTCAAAATGAAAATGGTAATATTAATCATTCCCCTCCCTCCTCCCCACGCAGATACTTCTTGACCATGGAAGCCTTTGCCACCTTCAAAGGGTATTCAACAAATTCACTTCTGGGTTGTATAGCCAAAGGATGAGTTATTCCCTTTCTCACGTGGGTTGACTCCTTGCTGGATTGCATCAAGTAGGCCACTGATTGTTGTCTCCTCATTGGGCTCAGTTGCTATGGCTACTAGAAACTCTTCTATGGACTCCAGTTCTTCTACCACCCTTGGCTCTTTCAACCTTTCAAAGTTCACAAAGTTCCTCCAGTTAGTTTAAATTGGTCTGTTCCATTTATAAATACTCTGTCAACTATGACCAGAAAAGAATAAGCACAAGAAACAAACTACCAAACAAGTGTTCTTGGTCACATGTCAGCTTTGTGGGACATATATGGTTAAAAAAAAAGTGACCTTCTTCCTCCTCACTCAAAAGCCATTAGAGATTGAGAAATTTTTATTCTCATTCATACTCAGTTTTGGCTCAGTAGCTAATCTAAACAATTTTCATTATAATGCAGTAAGCTAACAGAAAACAGTCATAGGATACCTTAGAATTCTGAAGTGAGTAAAAAGATATCTTCATCTTGTATACCTGGAAGTAGGCTCACCAAAATCCCATGTGATATGGGCTGGTAACATCATTCTAAGGACTGGGCCTTTCTTGGCCAGTCTCCCATTTTTCCCTGATCTCCAATTCTAAATGTAATGCTCTTTTATTGGATTATATTGCCTTTAATTCAAATACTTTTCCCTAATTCAATCTTTAATCCTCTAGGAAGCTGGGAACACTTTAATATGTTCCCTTTTTATCTCTTACAGAATTTTAGGGAAAGGCATACAAATTAAGACCAAAAAGTAGTTTAGATTATGTATAATATATATGATGAAGTCTTTTTAAATTCTTTAATAATTAAATATCCAAGTCCAACCTTATACTGAATTCTGCTCTGGTACTGAATATTATTATTACAGACATGTGGGCTAAAAGGTTCTGAATACATCAATGTGATCATAGGTGCAAGGTTTGGATGATGAGCAAACCCTTCTAGAAAAACGCTCCCAGATATATATTATAGAATGAATAGTGGATAAAATAATGAACTTGGAGTCCAAAAGGGAGGCCTGTATTCCATTTCTAGCTGAGATATTTACTTGCTATGTGATCTTCAGCCTGGGACAATCTTCTGGAGCTTCAGTTCCCTCCAAGCTAAAATGGAAAAAAAAAATAATACCTACTTCATAGGATTGTTTAGAGTACCTAATTAGACAATTTTATAAAGTGCTTAACAAACCATAGAGCTTTATAAACGAATGAGTGATAATTATAGTATGATAATGATACACATAGAGAAGCAAGAGTACAATATACAGTGTAGATAAGGTAGTTTGCCTGATATTTACCACTTCTGCTATTAACATTGCCAGTGTCTAATCTTTATTTTTGGCCATTGATGTCCTAGTTTTATTCTATATTACAGAACTAAGAAAAGGCAGAGGAAGGGGGGATGGTAGGAAGGAAAGAATCTTCTCAGTGCTCTCAAAAAGTCTGTATTTGATTAACTGCATCATTTCTCACCACTTCAGGGCCCAAGTCTCTTCCATACACACCCCAGATTCTATCCCTATTTTTTGTTTGAAGGAACTATATAGTATGATCTTGTAAACTAAATCTCAAGCTCACATTGGCATTAGATTTTAACCATGATCTTTTTAAAAAAATACATTTCATTGATGCCTTTTGCCTTTACATCAATCATTTTCTACCTCCCTCCAGATTGAAGATTTGATGGTGACAAAGAAAGAATTAACCAAAAATCTGGCAAAGAAATCTTTTCTGATGATATGCATATTTTCCTCTAGTGGTTGCCCACCTCTTAGTCATGAAAGATAAAGTAGATTTTATTTTCACTTCTCTAAGATCAGTATTGGTTTTTCCATTATACCATGCCTTTATCTATCATACTAATTTTTCTAATGAGATTTGCCCTGACTGCAGCAAGCCCTTTACAAAGTTTGATCCTGTGGGAAAAATGAATAATTATAGAAGGCAGCTAGCTGGCTGAGTGAAGCCGGGCTGAGAGATGGAAAGTCCTGGGTTCAAATATGGATTCAGACACTTCCTAGCTGGGTGATCCTGGACAAAAAGTCACTTAACTCCCATTGCCTAGTGCTTACCACTTTTATGCCTTGGGACCAATACACAGTATTAATTCTAAGATCAAAGGGGAGGGTTTTTAGATGTAAGGATTAAAATAGGGGTTTTGACAAAATAAGAGAGCAGCTTTTAATAATTTAAGTTTTAATGAGAATATAGTATAGTTGTTAATTAATATTATCCCTTTAAGCCAGAGGAAAGAAAACTTCTAGCAGCTTTTAACAATTAACAATTTAGTTTAATTAAAATAGTAAAAGAATATAATAAAGGAGGGAAAGATAGAAAAGATGAGAGATCACTAATCTTATACCCTATAAATATACCAAAAATTCCTAATACTACCTAAAATTCCTAATAACTACCTTTAACTGTCTTCTGAGGACAGCATCTTCTTGTCTGGCAAACACCAGGCCTATCTAACCTACATTATCTATAAATTATTTACTAACTCCCTAACTCCCTAAAATAATAGACAGCCACCACTCACTCACTCTTTCAATCCGTTTTCTATAGCAGCCCAAACTGTCAGTAGCCAACTGACAGCAGATCCTTGCCTCTGAGACAGACCTCCTGCTCTCTAGAGATGCCAGAGTCAAAAAGCCCTCTAAAGGTTAAAGCCAAATGCCCTCTCAGTAAGCTCAGGCCCACCTTTATATTCCAGCAATTAAACCCCAACCCACACTACCAGCAGCCAACCCCCAATGACCAACTCATGCCCAGAAGCCAAATTTCCCACAACTGCCAGTCCTGACTGTCCACAACAGACTCCCCAGTTGTCAACAACTGACAGCCTGCAACTGATGCTGGCTCAGCAGGGGGCTCCTCATTTTCTACTTCATGTCACTATGGGCTGGTTAATTCCTACACATCTGTATGGTAAAAGGACTTCCAGGTCCCCTGTTAAATTAAAGAAATTAAAGAATTCCTTTTTACATAAAAATGAATAATTCTGACTGTCCCTACATAGATGACATCCATAGTATTCCAATGGCAAGACATATCTTGTATTACACTTTTCATCAACTACCTAATGACCATAAATGTTTACAACAATAGTAGATAGTGGATACTTCTGTTTTCACCTTAATGGTATATTTTTTAAACTGATGACTATAGCCTTCTTTTGAGCAATTACTACAACTAAATTTTACTTTGGAGTCTGACACAATGAACACATCCTGTTTGTGTTTACTCTTTTTTACTCAAAGCTAATTATTGTTTTGATGCTATTTTGATAGGCTATGTCCTTAAAGAGGACAGCTAAACCAATAGCTTAAGCAGCAAAATAAAATTAAAAAAAACAAGCTTGAGCTACTTATCTCTTGGACTTCAGGGCAAGACACCCTCCCTGGGCCAATATTAGCACACAGGGTGGGACTTGTTTTTCTGAAATGAGGGTTAGAATTGTCCTCTTATGCATTTCAGATTTCTTAGGAAGTCTTTCTGAATTCTTCTTTCTTAATTTGGTCATTTTTAGATAAAGTAGCTGCAATTTCCTATATTATAGTCAATACTTTTAAGATACTACCTTTATAGATCTCATAGAACCACTCAGGATAAAAGGGTCTATGGTACAGTGAGGTGCTTTATGAGTGTTATTAATTCTGATCTTCACATTCATAAACTCTTCAAATGAATATAGACAGAATTTCATACTCTTTTTTTTAAAGCCAAAAATGTCTTCAACCTTGAATATTAATTAGGAAAGAGAGTGTGGTACAATGGAAAGAGTACTACTTGCTTTGGAGCCAGAGGACCTGGGTCCAAATCCTCTCTTCTGCTTACTACCTGTGACCTTGCCCCTCTGGGTCTCAATTTCCTTATATGTAAAAGAGAGAATTATACTTCTAAAGTCACTGCTAGATCTAAGTGGATGATCCTGCATTTCATGAGAGGAGGGGTGGGGGGAATCATAATCAGTTTGGCTTAATTTCTTTTAAACAGACAACTATGAAGAACCTTTGGCCCCAAATCAGAAGGGAGACAATTGAGCATGGCATATATAGCAAGGCAAGAGAGAAAGAGAGAGCTGCTTGGAAAGCTTAATTATAGGGCTTCTTGTTATGTATATGCTTGGAAAAGAACACTGTCTAAGATGTGTGGAAAATTCTTGCTGTTAAGACTAGTTAACTCACTCAGCCCACATCATCATTACGCAGCTGACAATGTTTCAGGGAATGACAAATAGCAAGATTGTTTCCCAAATGTAAAAATTAACATATAAAAATGGAAACCGTTATTTGGTCCTTTGAAGAAGCTGGAGAAAAGAAATGAGTTCCTCTAGTAACCTGAGCTCAGACTCCTCTTTAGTCAGATTGCTATTCTTAGTTTGAGGTATTCTAATTGTCACAGAGGTTACTATCAGTGGAGCTGAAGAGTCAGAGCAGCCTGGACTTTAAATAAGGAAAAGACATATGAGCCTGAGCTACTGAACTGTTTAGAGGAATATGGTGGGTGGATTGAGGTCTTATTGCTACCAATTGCCAGAGAATCTGTAATGGGCCTTTCCCTTTTCTTTAGGGAAAAGGCTAAATTAGGGTTTCTAGCTTATTATATGAGTTACACAAATTAAAGGTTGATAGTTGGTAGACAATAGGCCAAGGGATAAAAAGTCCTCATCCATTCCCTCTAAAAACAATATCCTGAAAGGGAGACAAATTCTCCACTTTAAATTAAAAAGAACACTCTGCTTAGATCTCATTCTGAGGCATTTTTCTTTGGGTTTCTTCACCTAAACAGAAATATTATGAAGCTGAGTCCTTAATCCACAAAGGTTAATTCATAAAGGCCCAGATCCTTCTGTAAAAAATCAATATGTCAATTGTCAACTTGAAATCTGGAGACCCCAAGTTTGCCCCTGCCCTTTGAGAACTGAAGTACCAGGGACACCTGTTTTGAGCTGAACTATAGACATTAAAGTGTTTGGGGACCCTAGTTTGGGTGGGATTAGTAGTATCAATAGTCAAATGTTGAGTACCTTTATTGTTTTAGAAGCCTCTCCCATTGTATTAAAGTCCTCTCTCAGGAAGCCCAGCTCTTGGTTTAGCCCTTTCCTTTATATTCATCGCTCCCTGATACCCCAGCTGCTGGCTCCAACCCCTTTGCAGCCTGCTTGAAGCTTGTCTATGCATGTTTGCTGTACCAAGTTCTCCAGAGGGTATAAAAGACCCCTAAGTTCTGTCTCTCTTCAGAGAAAACATCTAGCACTGTGTCTTCCCCTAGGGATACATTCCCAGAGTCCCCAAGGTGTAGGCCCAGTGTAGTTCTTGGTGCTGGGTTCTGTATAGAAGCCAATTATTGGACCTATACCTTTTCTGATTAAAGACTTGGTTTTTCTGACTACTTTAGTAGTTCTTTCCAAGCCAACACAATCAATGAACAAATTCTCATTAATAACTAGGAAATTAGTAAACCGTGCCAGGGTCAATAATTCTGTTCTCAGTATGGTGTGTGTTCAAAATGATGGCTGTTGGGGATCAATCAGTAAGCATCTATTAAGCAAAAGTTGGGCTCTTTGGGTTTATCATACACTGTTTTGCTGACGTCACTTACCCCAAGTCTATTCCATTGATCCTCCCTTCTGTCTCTTAGCCATTACCATATTGTTTTGATGACTGCTGCTTTATAGTATAGTTTAATATCTGGTACTGCTAGGCCCCCTTCCTTCACATTCTTTTTCATTATTTCCCTTGATATTCTTGATCTTTTGTTATTCCAAATGAAATTTGTTATAGTTTTTTCTAATTCAGTAAAAAAGTTTTTTGGTAGTTTGACAGGTATGGTGCTAAATAGGTAAATAAATTTGAGTAGAATGGTCATTTTTATTATGTTAGCTCGTCCTACCCATGAGGAATCAATGATTTTCCAATTGTTTAGATCTAGTTTTAATTGTTTGGAAAGTGTTTTGTAGTTGTTTTCGTATAATTCCTGTGTTTGTTTTGGTAGATAGATTCTTAAGTATTTTATATTGTCTAGGCTGATTTTAAATGGCATTTCTCTTTCTACCTCTTGCTGTTGTGATGTGTTGGAAATATATAGAAATGCTGATGATTTACGTGCATGTATTTTGTATCCTGCAACTTTGCTAAAGTTGTTGATTATTTCTACAAGCTTCTTAGTTGATTCTCTAGGATTTTTTAAGAAAACCATCATATCATCTGCAAAGAGTGATAGCTTAGTCTCCTCATTGCCTATTTTGATACCTTCAATTTCTTTTTCTTCTCTAATTGCTACTGCTAGTGTTTCTAGTACAATCAAATAATAGAGGTGATAATGGGCATCCTTGTTTCACTCCTGATCTTATTGGGAAGGTTTCTAATTTATCCCCATTGCATATGATGCTTGTTGATGGTTTTAGGTATATACTGTTTATCATTTTTAGGAAAAATCCTTTTATTCCTATACTTTCCAGTGTTTTTAATAGGAATTGGTACTGTATTTTGTCAAAGGCTTTTTCAGCATCTATTGAGATAATCATGTGATTTTTGTTTGTTAGATTGTTGATATGGTCAATTATGTGTATGGTTTTCCTAATGTTGAACCATCCTTGCATGCCTGGTATAAATCCCACCTGGTCATGATGGATAACCCTCTTGATCACTTGCTGGAGTCTCTTTGCTAATATTCTATTTAAGATTTTTGCATCTATGTTAATTAGGGAGATTGGTCTGTAGTTTTCTTTCTCTGTTTTTGATCTACCTGGCTTTGGAATAAGTACCATATTTGTGTCATGAAAGGAATTTGGTAGGACTCCTTCTTTGCTTATTATATCAAATAATTTGTATATGGAAAATATTTTTAAAATAAAATTATATTTAAAAAATAAACTAAGATAATGTTACCAGCAAAACATATATATTGAGTAAGTGGAAAGTAATCTCAAAAAGAAGGGACTAGCAGTGGGGGAACCAGGAAAGGATTTCTGAGGAAAATGAGATTTGAGTTAAGTCTTGAAGGAAGCCAGGATTTTATATTTGATCCCAGAGATAAAAAGGAACCATTAAGACATAGTATTATATATACATATATCTTTTTATCAGATGATGCCTTCTTTAATGGGGGGAGTGGAAGGAAGGAAGAAGGGAGTAAGCTGGGTATTTTAATGTAGACAAACAAATAACTAAAATTTTTTTAAAGGCATCTCAGAAAAAAAACACACCAAAAAAATAAAAACAAAAGGCATCTCAGAGATCATCACAAAAAAGCGGGGGCAGGGGGCGGGGAGGCTGGGAGGGAATGTGGTGGGGGAAGCTCTAGAGTTTACAGAGTAAGCAGTGACATGGTCAGATTTACACTACTGGAAGGTCATTTTGGTAACTGAATAAAGGATGGATTACAGTAGAGAGAGACCAATCAGCAGGCCATTGCCTGAGAGTAGTGAGAACTTTCTTCAGAGTAGCTACTGTATATGGGGAGAGAAGAGGAAGTTTATGACATGTTATGAAGATAGAATTGACCCGACTTGGCAATATATGTGTGTGTGTGTGTGTGTGTGTGTGTGTGAAGTGATGGTAAGTGACAAGTTCAGGATAATGTCAAGGTTGTAAGTCTATATATCTCAGATAGATGAAGATGACTATCAAACCTATGGAAACCCTGGTGAGATCACCATGTGATAAAATATACACCAAAAAGAGAAGAATACCCAGGAGAGAACTTTGGGGGATCCCCACAGTTAGTGGGTATACCATGGAAAAAAGGAAAGAAATAAGCATTTTATTAAGTTTTTACTATGTGCTAAGCACTATTGAATGCTTTAAAAATATCTATTTTATCTTTATGGCAATTCTTAGAGAAAGCTGCTATTATTACACCTATTTTACAATTGAGACAGATAAAACATTAATGGCTTGCCCAATATTGCACAGCAAGTGAATATTTTTTCAAATTTCATTAAATTTTATTATTTCTCCAACTGCATGAAAAATGTTTCCAGCATTTTAAAAAGAATTTTGAGTCTCAAATTCTCTCTATCCCTTGTATCCTGCATCCTTTTGCTGAGATGCTAAGCAATTTGATATATATTTTACATGTGCAATCACAAGAAACATTTTTCTATGTTAATCCTTTTGTGGAAGGAAACTCAAACAAAAAAAAAATAAGAAAGAAAGTGAAAAAAATTTACTTTGGTCTTCATTTATACTCCATCAGTTCTTTCTCTGGAAGCAGATGGCATTTTTTCTTATGGGTCCTTTGGGATTTTTTGGATCATTGTATTGCTAGAAATAGCTAAGTTATTCACAGTTGTTCGCTATATAGTATTCCTGTCACTGTGTGCAATATTTTTCTGGTTCTACTCATTTCATTCTGCTTCAGTTCATGTCTTTCAGGTTTTTCTAAGCTCCTCCTACTCATTTATTGAAGCACAATAATAGTCCATTATAATAATATACTATAAATTACTTACCCATTCCCCTCACTTTCTAATTATTTGCTCCCACAAAAAGAATAACTAAATATTTTTGTACATATAGATCCTTACCCTTTTTGTTTTTTCTCTCTTTGGGATACAAGTCTATGGAGGAGCCTAAAACAAATTAGACCCACCAAGGAAAAGCAGTCAGAAAAAACATGCTTGTGAATTTGCCTGAGACTCTTGGTAAAGCCAGTCTCAGCTTACAGTACAGCTGTTCTGTAGGCTGTAACTTAGATGAGAAAGGACTCCTCCCCCAGTATGGTCATCATTAAACCTTGAGTCCTTCCTCATTCTGAAGAGAAAGAAGTCTTTGTAATATCATGACTGTAAGAACCCAATCTTCCTTTCCCTAAATTACACAGAATAGATTAGCTGTCACTCTTCCTCAATTTGATTATGTTTGTAAAGAAACCCTGGTAACGTTCTTGTGTGAATAAACAATATTCTGTGGGGAAGGAAGACCCCCCAAAATGACATAATAGCATTTTACTCTCTATAAAAGTATTACTTTTTGTCATAATAAATGGAGAACATGGAGCCCATGCGTCTTCCTGTCTGACCCTTGTTCTGTTCTTTCTCCCTCTCTCTCCCTCTCTCTCTCTCTCTCTCTCTCTCTCTCTCTCTCTCTCTC
>NW_025360269.1:0-1067 GCF_016433145.1 Gracilinanus agilis | reverse complement strand
GGAAGAAAGAAAGAAAGAAAGAAAGAAAGAAAGAAAGAAAGAAAGAAAGAAAGAAAGAAAGAAAGAAAGAAAGAAAGAAAGAAAGAAAGAAAGAAAGAAAGAGATGATTTCACCAGAGGAAATTCATCACTGATATGGAGTTAAATGGCAATGACTACCCTGAACAAGACAGATTCATGTGATCATTCAACCCCTACTTGAAGATCTCTACTGAGGGGGAGCTATGACCTACCACCTCTCGGTGCCCCTGGTTGATCCCCACTTTGAAATCTAGTTTAGCCTAGAAAAAAGAACTTATGAGTGATGTTATTTGTCATCAAGTATTCAATAGATTATTATGTGGAAGAGGGAGCCTGTTTGACCCCAGATGGCAGAACTAGGTGGAAGTTACAGAAAGCAGATTTCAATTCAATGAAAAGAAAAAAGATTCCTAATAGAAAGATCCCAAAGTGCAGGCTGCAGAAAAGGGAAAGACTTGAACCCAGTTCCTCTGATTCTTTCCACCACACCTTGCAAATGTTCCCCATAGATTATCTCTTCAACATCTCTAATATGTGGTCACTCAGCCTTTGCTAGGAGCCCCCCATTGAAGGGGAGACCACCCCCACCCTGAGATAGCCCATTCCATTTTTTGGATAACTTTATTTGTTAGGAAGTTTGTCCTTGTAACAAATTTCTTTATAATCTCTACCCACTGATCCTAGTTCTGACTTCTGAGGTCAACCAGAACAAGTGGGATTGCTTTTCTCTATTTACTTAAAGTCTGCTATTATTTCTCCTACATCTTTTCTTCCACAAGCTGACTTCTGGATTACAGAAGCTTGAGCCCCATTGCCCTCTTAGTTGCCTTCTTCTAGGTTACTTCCTAGCTCGTTGATATCCGTCTGAATTGTGGCACCCAGAACGGAAGACACCACTTTGAATGTGATATGACTTGGGCAAAGCACAGGAGAACTATAATGTCCCTAATCCTAGATGATGGCAACATCAACATCATCATCATCATTCATTCATTCATATTCGCGTGCTCTCTCTCTCTCTCTCTCTCTCTCTCTCTCTCTCTCTCT
>NW_025360268.1:0-6484 GCF_016433145.1 Gracilinanus agilis | reverse complement strand
AAGGAAAAGGCAAGCCATTCCAGTATCTTTGCCAAAACCCCAAATGGGATGATGAAGAGTCAGACATGACTAAAACAGCTGAACAACAACAAAAACTCACATAGCACCTTAGGGTTTATAAAGTGTTTACATATATTATTCCTTCATTTGGTCCTCATGGAAAATATTTTCATTATACCCATTTTACAGATGAGAAAAACAAGTCCAAGAGGGATAAAGTAGCTTGCCTAGCATCACACAGCTAGTAAGCATCTGATGCAAGTTCATGTTCCGATTTTGCTGCTTATTATCTGTCTGACGCTGGGTCCATTATTTTTCTCTGGACCTCAGTTTCCTCATCTGTAAAATGTGGGCATTGGCTAAAGTGACCCTCTGGGTCCCTTCTAGCTCTAAGGTCTATGCTTTGTTTCTCTTCTGGTATAAGAGGTTGAATGACTGATGGAAGTAAATGGTGATCCTAGATCAGGAGATTGAATCTCATTAGTCCCCCTGGTCTTATATTTGCTAGTTGAGACAACTTGCTGCAAGATGGATGTAGTGAAGTCTTAGGATCCATTCTGTGGGAACCTCTGATAGGGAAGTAAGTGCTTAGCAGAAGGAGCCAAGGGCCTAAGGGTTTAGTCCAGGAATGGAACCTGGACTCCGCCACTTACTAGCAGGGCAATCAGGGAAATGATTGTAATAATACCTGCTCTCCTCCTCCCACTGAAGGACTGGGAAGATAGATTAAAATTATATGATGGAAATCCTTTGAGAGAAGTTGAAATCACTTTACAAATGCCTGGCATCGTTGTGAATCTTAGTAAACTCTATTACCATTCTTTCACTCCTTTTAATGAAATATAAGATGGGTACAAGTGTTAACAAGATCTCCCAAATTCTCCAGCTGTCTTAGGCACTTAGAGATCTTTTGACCTTGGCAATGAGGTATCCTGGCCAACTGTGTCTAATAAATTCTCTGCATGCATAGATTTTCTTTTGAAAACTGTGTAAGGAAAAGGCAGGATGAAAATAGACTCTGGTTACTCTGGGAATAATGTCAACTCCCGAGCAAACATGGCAATTTCATTGGGCAAATTCTTTGCATGGGGAACTTGAGCTCTAATAGAATTCCCACCGAATATTCCCCCAGATAAAATAAGCACACAGGAAGGAGGTTTATTTTTGCAGGAATCAGATCACTCCTGAAGTTGGAGGTACATTGAAATTCCTGGTAAGCCAATCAAACAGGAGGGATGCAAGGACAATGTATTATATGGAGGAGCTATCTAGTTCTGGGTTCTAGGGATCTACAATTTTTAATGATTGTTATCTCACATTTTGTGATTCAAATTCTCTTCCTTCTTCCCTCTCCCCCTCCCCAAAGCGGTAAATAGTCTCATATAGGCTATACTAGTGCCATGATGCAAAATCTGTTTCCATATTCCTCATGATGTGAAAGAAGACACGCATCACACATACAAGAAAAAAATCATGAAGAAATTCAATGAATGATAAGGTTCTTTGATTAGCATTCAGACTCCAATAGTTCCTTTTTGTGCTGTGGAGAGCATTTTTCATCATTGAGTCCCTTGGGGTTATCTTGGATCCTTGTATTGCTGATATTAGTTTAGTCCTTCACAACTGATCATTGGACAACATTTCTGTTACTATATTCACTGTTCTCCTGGTTCTGCTCACTTCACTTTGCATCAGTTCACAAAAAGTCTCTCCAGGTTTTTCTTAACTATCCTGGTCTTCATTTCTTATGGCACAATAGTATTCCATTACAGCTATAAACCACAACTTATTCAGCCATCCCTCAATTGATGGACATTCCCTTAATTTCCAATTCTTTGCCACCACAAAAAGAGCTGCTAAAAATGTTTTTGGACAAGTAGGTCCTTCCCACCCCACCCTCCAGCAATCATTTTTTAATCATTTAAGATAGAGAAAGAGCTCTCTTCTAGCAAGGCTATTCCAGAAACAGAAAGCTCCCCACCTTTGGTCCTCAATTTCATATCCTCTTTACTCAACCCATCTGCTTCCTACTTGGGTCACTTCCAAGCCATCAAAGACCTCCCTACTTCTTCTCCAAACCTTGAGATGTCACTTCAAGGGAAGGCTATAGTTAGGAGTGAGAGAGAGGGAAGAAAGGCCTCAGATATAGTGTTTTCCAGCACCTCCCTGAAAAGTTTAAGGGTGGAAAATTCTACCAGCCCTAATCGAGCACTTTTGATTTAACCAGGTGTTTACTCACCTTATTCACCTTAAGTACAGTCCACCTTTACCTTTATTTCACTAATCCAGTGTTACTTATCCTGATTACTTCCTTTGGACTTTATTCTGGCCTCAATCTATATCCCGCAGTACCTGAAGGTAGCTGGGTGGTATAGTAGTTAGAGCACTGGGCATGGAGTCAAGAAGATCTGAGTTCAAGGGAGCAACTAGATGGCATGGTGGATAGAGCACCAGACCTGGAGTTGGAAGGATCTGGATTCAAATTTGGCCTCAGGCACTTCCTAGCAATATGACTCTGGGCAAGTCACGACCCCAATTGCCTAGCTCTTAGAGCTCTTCTGCCTCAAAACCAATATGTGTATCGCTACTTTTATATATTGGAATCAATACTAAGACAGAAGATAAGAGTTAAGAAAGAAAAAGAAGATATGAGTTCAAGTCCCAGACTCAGACACTTACTGGCTGTGGGACCTTGGGCAAGTGGCTTGATCTCTGTCTGCCAATTTCCTCATCTGTTGAATGGGGATAATAATAGCAACTTCCAAAGAAGGCTTTTTTGAGGATCAGATAAGATTATATTTTAGAAGTGCTTAGCAGAGTGTAATAAATGCTGTATCAATGTTTATTCTCTTCCCTTCCCCAAGGATGCCCCATTAAGCAGCTAGCACAAAGTACCAAGGGGACATCCAAATCTCCCTTGTGTCCACATCAAACGATAAAAGGCAATTTGCCAACACCGTGTTATATCAAAGTCTGTACCGCATCATTAGTGCCAAATGTTATTCAATGGTGATAATTATCCTGATAAAGGTCATAGAGGTTCCTAAGGATTGTTCTCTGTGTTGCCTTCCTTGTTCATGGTAAAATCAGAAATAGCCTTCCCCAATTAAAAAGAAAATAGCCCAGAGGAAAAGAAAGACAAGTAATCGAGTTCTGGACTTCATCACCTGGAGTACTGCAATCACTTTCTAATTTTTCTCTCTTCTTCCGGATCTCTCCCCATCTAATCCATCTTCTAGTAGCTGCCAAGTTGATATACCTAAAGCACAGATTGAACTGTCTCTGCCACTCCTAGCTCAAGAAGTTTCAATAGCTCCCTACTGCCTTTTAGGAGATATAGAATCTTCTGAAAATAGAAAATCCTCCAGTATTTTAAACTCTTCCCAATCTGGTTCCAGCTGTTCTTTCCATTCCTATCCATACTACCCTCGCCCTCCTACATGTTCTGCATGTTGTTACTAGGGCAGAAAGTAAGGATTAAAAAAAAGAAGAAGAAGAAATACTTGAATCAAAACCGATCAAAGGAAGGGCTGCTCTCTGGAGTTTCTTTCTGATATGTTCTGTAACCTTTTATCCTCCCTTCCTCTAGGTATTAGAAGGAATGCCCCTCTTTGCAGAGCTTTCTGGGAACCTGGTACCTGTCAAAAAAGCTGCTCAACAACGAAGCTTTCACTTCCAATCCTTTCGTGAAAATCGTCTTGCCATACCTGTGAAGGTATGGATGAGCTCGTGGGACCTCTGCTTGTGGCTCTCCAGGGGAGGAGAGGGGATAGAGGAGTCTGTGAGCTAAGCCAGACACTGCCACAGTAAACACACAGACAGCCCAAAGCCTTCTGCAGGAATCCCTGAGTCTATCTTCTCTCTTATTCCCTCCAGGTTAGGGACAGCAGTCGAGAAGCAGGGGGATCTTTGTCATTTCTTCGAAAAGCGATGAAATATGAGGATTCCCAACATATTCTCTGCCATCTGAACATCACGATGCCCCCGTGCACCAAGGTAAGCCACACCACTATGCTCCCAGGGTCTCCTGGCTAGGCTCAGACTTTCCATAGGGAAAGACCAGGGGACCAGGCATGACCTCAGTGCCATGATGCCTGCTATAGTCCCAGGTCTTCTCTCTTTTTCTGACTTGGTCATTTGGTACACAGTAGATAGAGCATTGGATTTGGAATCAGGAAAACTCATCTTCATGAGTTCAAATCCAACCTCAGATACCTAGTAGCTGGGTGACTGGGCAAGTCACTTGACCCCAGTTGCTAGCCCTAACCACTTTTCTGCCTTGGAACTGACACTAAGTAGTGGTTCTAAGGTAAAGGTTTTTATTAATTTTTTTAAAAAATTAAAGAAATCTGGATGATGACTATCTTTGAAAACTTGGCTACTCACAGCAATGCACTGATCTGGGACAATCCTGAAAGACTTATGACGGGGAATGCTATTCACCTTTAGAGAAAGAACTGTTGGAGTCATCTTTCACTTCAGTGTATCTTTGGTTTTATTTTGGGGTTTGGATTATGTATGACTTTGCTCTCACAACAATGACCAATATGGAAATGTGTTTTACATGACAGTAAAAAATAAAAAAAAATTTAAAGAATCAAAGATCTCAGAGTTGGAAGGCTGCTCAGAAGTCTAGGTCTGACCTTTACTAAAATTAGAGACCTTCAGGTCTAAGCCCCTCATTTTACAGACGATGGAACTGAGGGTCAGAAAGGTTTGTTACTTGCCCAGGATCCCATAGCTAGTCAGTGTCTAAGGTAGGATTCAAACTTGGATCTTTCTGATTCCAAGTCTAACACCCTATCCACCCTACTGTCTCTCTGAAGCATGGAAGGCTTGGTTTTGAGTTTTGGCTCTGTTCTTCACTAGCCATGCGACCTTTACCTTTTGAGGCCTTAGTTTCCCAACTGGTAAAAATGAAAAGGTTAGGCTTACATGCTGTCCAAATCCTAAATTGTAGGAGGGCAGTTAGATGTTCAGTGTACAGGCTTCGAGTTGGGAGAACTTGGGTTCACAAGTGACCTCAGATACTTAATAATTGTGTATCTCTGGGCAAGGCACTCGACCCGTTTGCCTACCCCTTGCCCTTCTGTCTTTAAGTTACTAAGACTGACTTAAGTTACTTACTGACAAAAAGTATGTTGTTTTTTTAAATCCTAAATTCTATAAGATTTTTGAAGAGAGCGTGATGTGGCCAGCTCTGATAGAGAAAAAAAAATGCCTAGTGCCACCTTTTCTTTTCTTTCTACAGGGAAGTGGAGCTGATGATAGGAGAAGAACTTTAACTCCTCTGGCCCTGAGGGAAAGATACAGCCTCCTCAGTGAAACTACGCTTGGTATAAACGATGTTCTGGGTCCCCCACCATTCCAGAAAGGCTGTAGATGAAATTATTGCCCTGGCCCCTCACGGACACTCATGAAGCCCATTGCCCCTGTTATCATGCACCACGTTGGCTTGGTTTGAACTTGGCACTTCCTGGCTTGATTTCGCTCTGTCTAGCCCTGTGCCTGCCATCACCCCATCCCTGTTTAGAGGTGGCTCACCTGTGCTCGACAGAGCGATGGGGCTGCTAACAGTGACCGAATGACGTCTTGTGCTTTCTCCCTAGGTTCTCTCAGTGGGACAGACAGGGCAGATATGAAAATGGCGATTATATCAGAGCACCTCGGTCTCAGCTGGGCAGGTAAGTCTAATAAAGGCGCCATCCCCATTTCAGTCTTCCTTGAGTGTTTGGTATCCTGTTCCTCAGAGATGGCACACTGCAAGCTCTGTTATCAATCCTGGTGCCCTGACTGGAGGAAGAGCAAAGGGAAGAAGAATCCCGCCACCACTACCAAAGGGGCAGTTCTGTTGGGTCCCTGATTGTATCATCATTCTAGGACCTTAGAGCTGGGGGGGATAAAGTAGTCCTGACAGATGAGGAAAGTGAGCCTCACAGACATGGAATAGTTTGCCAAAGATCGCACGTGGAGTTAGTCGCAGCATCAGGACCCTCGAGCGCAGTGTGGTACCTGAGCCACTCTAGGAGATTCGCCAGTTCATCCACCTGAGTGAAGTGACCGGAAGGAGCTGTTTTTCTCACACTGGGCATTGGAACTTGTTTCTTTGTTTTACTTCTTCTTTAAAAACAAAACAAAACAAACAAAACTCCTTGCCTTCTATCTTAGAGTCAACACTGTTTACTGGTTTGAAGGCAGAAGAGCGGCTAGGGAGTTACCTGACTTGTCCAGAGTCACACAGTCTCTAGGTCTGGTTCTCAGTCCACAAAATTACCCAACTGTCCCCCTCTGTTTTACTTGTTAATCCTTCATAGGGTAGGAAGCTCTTCATCTAGTTACCTCCATAGAAAGCCTATTGAAAGGCAATGGATCATAGGCAAGACCAGGGGTCTCGAAACTCATATCCATTCTTTAAACCTGATTCAGCCACTGCCTGCCTCTGCCTCTCTCTCTCTCTCTCTCTCTCTCTCTCTCTCTCTCTCTC
>NW_025360267.1:0-3083 GCF_016433145.1 Gracilinanus agilis | reverse complement strand
TGGCCCTGCCCCAGGGTCTTTATCTAGCCTCTACATGAATGGAGTATTGAGGGAAGATTAGTAGCTCTGATGTGAGGGCTTGCTGAGCCCTTTCTAGGGCTACTTTTGATCTTTGGGACTCACCTGCCACCCAATTCTTGCCAATAAGTCGAAGTTGCTGTAGCTTGGGCAGGCAGCAGCCACACCCCAGTAAGCCATCTTGGTAGTCGGGTTAAATCAAGTTGAAGGTAATTGATAGATCTCAAACTCATCAATGAGTTGGGAGGGGTTTGCCTACGCTGTACATATTGAAGTCTTCCCCTAGTGGAAGGGGAGGATGAGGACAATTTGTTACAATGGCCATGATGTCAGGGAAAGCAAGCATGGTGGAATGCTTAGACCTTGGTTAGACATCAAAGAAGCCAAAGTCATCCATTGCATCTCAACCCATCATGAATTTTCCTGACTTTTGTCTTGCCATTCGACTTGGATGACTGTGGAAGAGAGAGTGAGACTGACAAGTATGTGCAACTCTACCTCACTGAAATGCAATTCATGCCCAAGAAAAGCCCTCATCCCTTGAGGACATTCTAAAATGAAGGACAAACAAGAACAGCAACATGAAGATTCCCCTAGGGAAGGAGTGTTTAGCACCTCCTGGAGTTGTCCAGTCCACTGGCTCAGAATAGCGTCTGCTTCCCTCCCTCCCCATCCTCCTATTCGGTTTTGTTTGGTAAAAGGCATACATTTTTAGAGCTAAAGCTTCTAGGAAGGCCAAGATCAACCATTTACTAGCTCCCCTCTCAGCATCACTCCCTGTCCACACACTGAACTTACCTTCTGAGCACCCTCTGAGAGTTCAAAGAGCTAGTGATTAGAAGAGGCTTTTCCAGTGAAAAAATTTCCACAACAGTAAAGGAGTCTCATCTCCACCCACCATTCAGTCTTCTGCCTTGCTCTCCCCCCTTCATCAGTCTGAAATATTTTTGCAGGATTCATCATCATTACCTATAGATGGGACTAAGGTTGGCATAAATGGGATATTTTCACTTGCCTCTAAAGAAATATAACAACTCAAATCTACTGGTTTATCCTAAGGCACTGCAGCACCTGCTTCTCTGGCCCATTCTAGGAAGGAGTTTCAATCTTGGGCAAATATCCATTGCCAACCACTGAAGGAAAGAGTCTTAATTGTTTGTTTAGAAAACAGAATGGATTCTTTCCCCAAATTTATTACCCTCTTAAATCTCTTTCAAGAATGAGGAGACTAGACCAATTAATCAATCAGGCAAATCATTACTGGGCTCCCATTCCATGCTCAGCATGTGTGCTTGCTGAGGGACACAGAAGGACAAACATATGGTCTCTGGATAGCTCTTATTTGGAGACTGAATTGCTTGGTTTGGGAGCCCATGCCTTAACAGGCACAGCTAAATCAGCATGGGGCATGGCATTCCCAGTGCAGGATCGCACTACTTATATCACAGCCAGGTGAGGAGACATCGAGTTATACCAATGAACAATCCATGGACACTTCCTGTGTGTTGCCTTTTGACCAGTGATGAACTTCCTTCTTGAATTCTGACTCCAGTCACTGGTCTATCTGTTCATCATCACCATCCTTTGCCCCTCCCTTTTTTGTATTTTGCCATTCTGAAGAGACCTTGAGAGAAACCTGGCTGGGCCTTTTGATCAGCACTCCTTTGTCTCCCAATTTGTATCCCTCATTCTCACGGCCATTCTCTGCCAAGCACTGAGGATCTTTCTCCAACTTCTGACATTTCCCCTATGCCATTGTTACCAGGGGCTGCACACCTTGGATTGAGTGTGCTATAGAAAATGATGCAGTCCAATTCCTAGTTTTTATCTCCAGAGGGCCCCTGGGACATTGAAAAAGCAGTGATGGATGTGTAGTTACTGACTTCCAATTCCCATATATCCAGACCTACTCTTTGTTCTGAGATCCAGTCCTGTGTGATGAGCTGCCTATTAGTTATTGGCATCTCAACCTCAGTATATTCAAAGTAGAACTCATTAAGCTGGTATTCAGTCATAGCTGACTTTTCATGACCCCATTGTCCATGGAGTCTTCTTGACAAAAGTACTGGAGTGATTTTCCATTTCCTTCTCCAGGGTGTCCCCATTTTACAGATGAGGAACTGAGGCAAATAGGGGTTAAATGATTTTCCCAGGATCACATAACTAATAAGGATCTGAGGCTGAATTTGAACTAAGATCTTCTTGATTCCAGACCCAGTGATCTGTACTACTGTACCACCTAGCTGCTATTGAATTCTTTATAATTGTCTTTAAAGTCTCCTTCCTTTCCATTTTTCTTATTGGTGTTGAAGATTTACCTTTTTCCCAAGTCACCTAACCCGTGAACCAGTTTGGCTTCCTAGGCATTATCCTTGTCTCCTCATTTTCCCTTACATACTATATTTAATACATCACCAAATCTTATAATTGCTACCTTCCCAACATTGCTTGCATCCGTCCCCTTCTCTGCACTCAGCCTGCAACCTGCTATGTGCTCTCAGGACCTCTCACCTGAACTATTGCAGCAACTCCCTAATTGGTCTTTCTGCATCAAGTCTTTCTCCATTCCACTCCATCTTTCACACATCCAAGAAAGTGACTTCCCAAAGCACAGATCTCACTAGATAATTCCCGTCTATTCACTCCCACCCATACCCAGGCAAGTCCAGGGAATCCCTATTAAATTGCAACCAAATGTAAGCTTCCCTGTTGTACCTTAAAAGTCCTTCACAACAAATTCTATTCTTCCTTTTCCAGCTTCCTTACTCTTTCTTTCAGTAAGACTGACCTTCTAAAGCCTTATACTCAGGATTCTCTATCCCAGCCTTTGCTCTGTCTGGACCCATTCCTAGAGTGCTTTTCCCTTCCCATCTCTTACACCTTAAAAACCAGGATCTTCTTCAAGACTCAACTCAAGTACTACCTACAGTGGCAGGCCTTTCCCAGATTCCACAGATCCCTGATAATAGATTTCTTTCCAATCATTACCTTGTTTACTGTTTTTCCCCCTCACACCTTGTTTATCTCTCTCTCTCTCTCTCTCTCTCTCTCTCTCTCTCTCTCTC
>NW_025360266.1:0-4388 GCF_016433145.1 Gracilinanus agilis | reverse complement strand
TCTTCCTTCCTTCCTCCCCCTCTCGTCCTCCTTTCTTTCTTTTTTCTCATTTCTTTTTCTTTCCTTATTTCTCTCTTTTTTCTTTTTTCTCTTATTTCTTTTTCTTTCTCTCCTAATTTCTCTCTTTCTTTTTCTTCCTACCTTCCTATTAACTTCATATTTGTTTCTCTTTTAAATTAATTATTATAAGCATTCATTTTCCTTCCCTCCCACTTCCCCCAATGAACAATTTTTTAAAAGAAAATTAAATCCTGAGAACAATATTTATCTTCTAGCAAAACAAATCGCCACATTGATCATGTCCCAAAGTCCATCTCACTGTGCATGATGACTTCAGTTTCTAAGCAGCCCCTACACTAACCATGAGGATTTCTAGAGCACACTGACTAAGGAACATTTTAGATTCTGGAACCGTTGAATTTCTTACTTTCAAAATGAAAGAAAAAACTTGTCCATGGTTGTATCAGCCCCAAAGAAGGTGTTGGGGGGGGGGCGGGAAGAAGGATGGATATAGAAAAGTCAAAGGGCTGGAAACAAAGGAAACTTGTCAACTGAGAAAATTTGTGATCAATCTATATGAATTTTTTTTGAGCCCTGACTATGAAGTAAGCATTGTCTCGGCCCTGGTATTGGGGATTCAAGTACAAAGAATTTAAAAATCCCTACTCAAAAGGTACTTATGTTTCACAACAAGATGAACATGGAAATGGGTATTGTATGATCACATATGCACAACCTATATCAGATTATCTGATAGAAGGGGAAGCTTTGGGAAAGAGAGATAGAGCATGGATTGCAAAATATCAGAAAATTATGATGAAAAATTGTATCTACATATGATCTGGAAAAAATAAAAGTAATAGTTTGTTTTTTTTTCTAACAGAAAGGTCCTTATATCCTAATGGGGGAACACAAGTACAAATGTAAGTATGTCAGAATAAGCCACCACCACAGGACAAAAATGAGCTAAAGAATAAACAGCATAATTCTTATTATCAATAAATATTTGTTCCTATTTGTTCTTTTAAGAAAACAAACTTTATAAAAAATTTTAAATAAAAAGGAAACAAACTACCTTCCATCTTGGAATTAATACTATAAATTGGTTCCAGGACAGAAGAGTGGTAAGAGCTAGGCAATGAGGGTTAAGTGACTTGTCCAGGGTCACACACAGGGAAGAGTCTGAGACCAGTTTTAACCCAGGACCTCCCATCTCTCAATCCACTGAACAACCTAGCTGCCTCCCCCACCCCCAATTTGTTCCTATGGTTGTTATTACTCAGAAATGCTATTTGGGGCAGGGGATCAATAGTTAGAAAGCCACTGGATGTGATAGACCCTGGGTTCAAATGTAGCTTCAGACACTTCCTAGTTGTATGACTGGGCAAGTCACCTTATTGTCTAGCTCTTACCATTCTTTTACCTTAGAACTAATGTTTAGTATTGATTCTAAGATGGAAGTTGAGGATTTTTTTAAATGCTATTTATCAGATGGTATTGCCTTTTCCATTTAAATCCCCAGTGGCAATGGGGTGAGTGAGGGTTGAGGGAGATTATTTCTATGAAGTGAACTTTGCTGTAAAGCTCATCAGTTGTGAGGAAAGTCATAAGCAAGATATGAATAATAAATGTCACTTATGGAGTGTCTAAGCTTTGCAGAATGCTTGCCATGCATTCCCAACTGACCTATATCACAATAATCCTGTGAGATACATACTACAGGTATTGTTCCTATTATATAGATGAGAAAACTGAGGCCCAGAGAGGTAAGGGACTGGTGCTGGGTTACAGTTAAGTGGCAGAGACAGGCTTTAAATGCATGCCGTTATCCCCTGCCTCTATAAGCTAAGCCAGGCTGCCTCAGGTTGCTCAATGAGACATGAAGAAAAGGAACATGGATTGAGATCTCACAGGGTCACTAAGTCAACCTCTTCATTTTAAGAACAAAAAACTGAAGTCCAAAGAGAGTAAATGGAAGAGCTTGTCCATGGGCACATAAGTAAGAGAACTGGAACTGGACCTTGGGGTCTGGGACTCCAAACTCAGAGGTCTTATCATTGCACTGGGATTAATCACAGCTCAAACCCTCCAGCACAAAGCGGGATGAGCTCCTCCAGGATGGAAGATTTGCCTCGGCTCATGGTCAGCTTGTTTCGTCACTAACCAGACCCCATACTTGGTCTGCCTAGAAAGTAAGCCCAGGGAAAGCAGCCACATCTGACCCCCTTCCATGCACACTGATGATTCTGTGCTGCCTTGCCGTCACAGTGGCAGCTCATCTTCCTGAGTTCAAATCTAGCCTCAAACACTTTCTAGCTGTGTGACCCTGGCCAAGTCACTTAACTCCCATTGCCTAGTCCTTACTGCTCTTTTGCATTGGAACCAATACTCAGTATTGATTGTAAGTCAGAAGGTAAGGGTTTAAAAGGAATATAAGCTCCTTGAGGGGAGGGTCTTGTCTTTCTTTTTGCTTGTATTTTTATTTCCAGCCCTTAGCTCAGTGCCTAGTGCATTGTGGGTGTTTAATAAAGCTTTATCTAATCTCATCTGTCAACACACTGAGTCTTCCAAAAAGAAGGTCAATTCCTGAGAGTAGGGACTGTTTCATTCTGCCTGGCACACAATAGATGCTTAATAAATGTCAAGTGAGATAAATTAAAAATAAGAACATTTATGAAAAAAAAAGGCCCCTGCAGCCCCTACTCTTTTTAGAAACCTTGATTTTCTAGATACAATTCCAGATGCTCATTATCGAATCTGAGTATCTAAGAGAACAATCTGTCACCGGTTAAATCTGTCCTTGCAGTTCAGGCATATTGGAGCAAATTCTTGGGATCTTGTGGCACATGGAAGCAGGGAAAAAAATTGTTCCTCGTTTTGTTGGAAGTCATTTTAATGATTTCCAAGGGGTGAAAATGAATAACTGTATGATGATTCCAAAAGGTTATAAAATACCACAGCCATCATTTAGGCAGAAATATCACTGTAGTTTTAATTTACCTTGGTTGAAGAACCATCCAGCCATCCAGAAGGTGATCAGGAAGATGGGGTAAAACTCTACACAGTTTTGTCTGCAGAAGGCAAAAAAACTGCAGGTTATTTGTGAGGCAAGCAGAGGGCATCAGTGAAAATGAGTTCTTTTGCAGATAAATGTCCAGTTTGTTCCTGTAAAACTAATGGGAATCATGAAACAAAGGAAGAGTTTTTATCCTGAATCTAAGCAACGTCTGAGCTTTTCCAGGAGAGGATTCAAGAAATGTTTTCCAGAAACCACTTACCACCTTTTTCAGTTAAGGTCCTTGTCTGAATCTTCAAGGTGGCATGGAGGTGATGCTGGGTTCTCAAAGGCTATGGGAGCAGAGTACATATGGACTCTGGCAGACTTAAGCAAGCTCAATAAGCATAGAATCCAAGACCACTGATGGTCTATTCAACTATGTCTCAGGAGAGAAATAATCCAGCTGTGTGACCCTTGGCAAGTCACTTAACTCTGTTTGCCTCAGTTTCCTCATCTGTGAAATAAGCTGAAGAAGGAAATGGCAAACCACTCCAGTATTTTTGCCAAGAAAATCCTAAATGGGGTCACGAAGAATAAAACATGACTGGAAAACAACTGAACAGCAACAAAGTTCAGAGTAGATCATCACCAGAAAATTGGCCACCCAATAATGACTTGGACTGTGGTGATACAGAAAACTATCAAACCAAAGCCGAGAGCTTGTAATCAGTGTTAGCAGTAAGAAGACTGAGAGAGCTAGACACCATATTAATTGTGGATTCTCAAACTTTTTCGTGTCATGGGCTTAGGCAGAATGGTGAAGCCTACAATCTCCTCATAATAATGTTTTTACATGCATAAAATAAAATATGGATGATAACAAAGGAAATCAAATATACTGAAATGGAATTATCAAAATATCTTTGAAAAACAAGGTCCCCAACCACAGATGAAGAACCCCTCATCTAGATTACTCTCTTCTATATTCATGGCCATGCTCCTGGACCTTGCTGGAGAAAGTTACCCAACTGTGGTACCTGTGTCTGCAATAATTTGATGTTATCTTCACTTGGGCCTCTTGTTGCTCAGACAAAAAAAAATTGATATTTCCCTCATTGACTATATTATATTGTCTGAAACAACTATTTCAATCCTTATTTTTCCTCCCCTCAAGCCTCCATTACCATTCTTCATCCCTCCTCAACAGAGAACCTTGTTTCCTACTTCACTGAGAAAATAGAGGCCCTTTGCCAAGAGCTCTTTACTCCCAGTGCAAGCCCCATTTGCTATTCATTTTTTCTCTTTTTCTCTAGTCTCTAAGGAAGAAGTGGGTAGCCTTTCAGGAGCTTCTCTCTCTCTCTCTCTCTCTCTCTCTCTCTCTCTCTCTCTC
>NW_025360265.1:0-5611 GCF_016433145.1 Gracilinanus agilis | reverse complement strand
TTTTTTTTTTAACTTTTGAATTCTTACACTAGTTTTGCCAGTATTGTTTGAT
Organism: Gracilinanus agilis; assembly: GCF_016433145.1. Taxonomy (NCBI): domain Eukaryota; kingdom Metazoa; phylum Chordata; class Mammalia; order Didelphimorphia; family Didelphidae; genus Gracilinanus; species Gracilinanus agilis. Next base: position 5,559 of record NW_025360265.1, on the reverse strand, counting down.
ACTCTTGTTTTAGAAAGAGAGAAAGAGAAAAAACTGCTAAAAATTCATAAGCAACCAAGCCAATGTGAGGAGCCCAGTCCTGTCTACCAGGGGGTTCTCCATTAAATGGTTTAGCATCTCTTTTGTATTTCCATTGTAATAGGTATTAATAATTGAATTTTAGGAAGTCCCTCTATTTTTGAAAATTTTGGCAATAATTTTGGTTTTATATATATGTATATATATATATATATTACACACACATATATATAATAAAGTATAAGAAGCTTTCAAAATGGTCCTGTGATCTGGTCTAGGAGTTGACAAGTAAGAGTACTCTAGAACCTTTGGTCTAAGCCCCTTATGCTAGTGATATAACCATCCGACAAATTTCTCTTGTTATCAGATCATGAAAATGAACAATTTTGGATTTACCATTATAGACACCTAGATTGAGGGCTGTAAGGTACCTTAGAAGTCATCTGAAGCAAGCCCTTCATTTCCAGATGAGTGATGAGCATAAAGGTGGAACCATACATAGAAAATATGAAATTCCTACAGGTGGATTTGAAGCCAGGTCCTCTGATTTCAAATGAAACATCATTTCTGCTTTCCGTTGATTTTTCCTGCTAGCTATGACTAGTTCCCAGGCTGGAGGGGAATAATATTTCATTAGCTCTTCTAGACTAGTCCTTGCTAATGCTCTCTCTATTATAGATACCTGGATTGTTATTACTAGAAGGAAGCTAAGAGATTATCTCTTCCAACTCCATTATTTTACAACTGAGAATGATGAGGCTGGAAGGTCAGAACCCTTACCAAGATCACAAAGCTAGTTTGTGGAAGAACTAAGATACAATATGGGATTCCTGATTCCTAGTTGTGCATAATATTTTTTAAAAATTGCCATTATCATATATTATCAGCTTCCCAAATCTAGACTTATAACCTTAGGGCAGCTGGGTGACACAATGGATAGAGTGCCAGGCCTGCAGTCAGGAAGACTTAGGTTCAAATCTGAATTGGACACTTCTTAGCTATGTGACCCTGAACAAGCCACTTTACCCCAATTAACTAGCGCTTGTCACTCTTTTGTCTTAGAATTTATACTTAGACAGAAGGTAAGCATTTAAAAAAAAAGAGTCATAGACATACCCTACTACCTGGTTTTATGGTAGATGAAGCAGCCATACATTGCCCCTAGTGCTTTACTCTTTAGATACCTGGACTGGCATCCTTTAGCCAGTTTAACCTTCCAAAGGCACTCTTAAGTCAATGACTTGACTGTAACATCCTTCTCTAAGATGTTTCTTTGGGAAAAACTAGAATTGAATTTAGAATATAACTCATTTCATTTCACAGAATCAAATTGGAGAATTGGAGAATTGGAAGGGATGTCAAAAACCCTCTGCTCCAATCCATCCCCTAAACAAATATCCATCATAATATATCAACTAAGTTATCACCCGCATTTGCTTGAAGACTTCTCCACCATCTCTTTAGGTTGACTCATGTGCATTTAGATAGCTCTCATAATTAAAAAAAAATCAAATCTAAATTGGCCTCCTTTTAACTTCCATCCATTGATTTGGTTTGGCCATCCAGGACAGCAGTTTGTAATCAGACTAAGAAAGTAGATAAATATCTATACTATCTTGAGGCAAAAATCTTACTATGAGGCCTATATTACCAAATACAAAAGCTAGAGGGAAAGATTCTATTTACAGCAAAGTGTCTATAGCAGAAATTTTTGTAGTAGTAAAATCCTGGAAACTATGTAGATCCCTTTCTTTTGGGGAATGGCTAAATAAATTGTGGTGCATGAATATAATTATTTTTTCTGCACTGTAAGAATTGATGAATATGAAGAATATAGACAATATTTGAAGATATAAGAAGAAAGGCAAACCAAAGAAAATGGAACCACAAAAATGACACAGACAATTATTAAAACAATGTAATTTGAAAGAATAGCAGGAGCCACAACAAGAAGGACCCACCCAAACTAAGTATAGGTTAATTATGATGACCAAGTTTATTCTTGTAGAGAAAATCAAAGATACTTTCCTTTATCTATTTTGAAGAGGAGGAGGACTGTATGTGCTATGGGTGTGGAACATTGCATATATTGTGTGCTTTGTATCGCTAGCTTTGAGGAAAGTGCTTTCTTATTCTTTGTGACAGATTGACTTTCTGGGTAGAGGAGGGAAACATATGGAAATTAAGATGCTATAAAACAAAAGTTATCAATAAAAAAAAAGTTTAGAAATCAAGAAAAAGAGACAGGTTTTGTTTTCCGCCTCTCTTCCTATTGCTAAACTTTTTCTAAAAGGGAGGAAAAAACCCACTGAAATACTAATAAATAAAGCAGGTCTCTATAAATTCCCCAGAATTAACTACTGGGGGAAGGGTAAAGGATAATCACATTTTACAGGGATTTTGATAGCAGGATACTTTATCTTTTTACAAACTATACAGAGATGAGAATTTCACACAAAATAAGAAAATAAATCCAAACAATAATAGGATATAGTTAAATCAATATTGATTATTTAGAATGAAAGTACTTTATGGGTGGCCATAAAACCTTTTAGGATCTTAAGGGAAAAAATATTGGTATGAAAGCAGAATAAATTACTACAGTTTAATCACTTGGTAAATAACTAAAATACTTTTGTTGAATTTATGGTGTCAGAAGAGTAACCTCCTATTAAATATAGAAAGCATTAGCAATTCAGCTGGGATGGGTTTCATAGCAATTGCATTAAGAGGCATTGCTGTCTTTGAAGCTTTCCTCGGGTATTATTCTTCGTTATTTTCTCCAGCGTGTGGGTCCATTTTCTGAATCGCCTGTGTTCCCAGAACTATAAATGACTATTTAAAAGGAGTCTGTCAGTTTCAAAGCTTTCATTTAATGGCCTTACCTGTGTTACTAACAGTGAAGATTATTGTCATTGAAAGCAATTTTAAACTGAAGTTTGCCTTTTCCCATTTCTTTTCTCCTGCTTCAACTTTTTTCACCTCAGACCTATTGCTGTCTTCTCTTTACCAGTGCTATATGAAGACAAGATTCCAGAGGGTTCTGTGATACTAGGACAACATTAGGGAGAAAGACATAGAATGGTCATCATAGACAATTTTCTAGCTCTTTCTCTTTTGACATACCTTCAAATTCTCCAGTTCTCAAATTTGATTCTGTGAAATTAAATGAGTTATATTCTAAATTCAATTCTAGTGCTTCCCAAGGAAGCATCTTAGAGAAGGATGGAGGCTACCTTGAAACCCTAGAGAGGCAGACAGATCATGTTGTCATTCATACTTTCCCTATAACAGAATAATATTCAAGTATGCCATATAAACATTTCATCTCAAATTACTAAGTAACTATGAAAGAAACATTTCTTAAGGATCCAATATGTGCTGAAGAATCTGCTAACTGCTGGGAGGATTCAAGGTTGAGATTAAATTTCCCACCAGGTTTCAAATCTCTGGACTTCTTAACCATGCATGCCTCAGAAACCTCTTTATCTTGGAAGATCATTTCAGCACTAGAACTCAAACCTCAGAAGTTCCCTCTGCTGCAGGAGCCCCTTCTGTTGATTGGACAGCTCATTCTGGAACCTCCAGAATTTATGGAGAATGACCACCTCTTCATTTCATACTAGGATGCATTCCTCTCAAGTTGTGTGGAACCAATGATTATATCAAAATTTAAAAACATTTTAAAATGTTGTGCCTTTATTGGATGGCCTATAAATCTGTTATCTGTTGCTGTATGAGCGGATCTTGGTTTTCCTCATTCAGATTTTTGGTAAATAGCCACTTGGGACATTTCAGTCTTGAGTCTTGTGCTTTGAGCTTTCCTCTGATTTGTCATTTCTTCACAATCTACTTCATCCTATTTTAGAGATCCTGAGATGGTGTTAAAAAGCTTTTTGATACTTGTTTTCAACTTAACAGAGAGAAGAAACTCAACAACTCTTTAGAAATTCTTATTAGATATTTCATATTTCATTCTCTGGGCTTAATTTTTTTCCTTTATGAGAGAGGAACTCAACTTTTTGCTTTGTTGTTCTCAGGAAAAAGCTTAAGCCACATTTCCCTTTTTCTACTATAGATATATAGATATATAGATATATAGATATCAATATATATGAACAAACATTTTTAAAAAGTTAATTGGTGGTTCACACAGCTAGGAAGTATCTGAGGACAGATTTGAATCCAGGAACACTCAACTTCAAACCTGACCTGATTACCCCTGTGTAATAGATGTATATAAACATTCACTTAACTAAGAGTGTTTATTTTGGAAGCACATTTCAAACATTTAGGTTTTATTAAAAGTAAATCATTAAATGTTTGTGGTTACATAAAAAAAGTTAATTGGTGTTAAGTGACTTTCCAGGGGCCCCACATCTAGGAAGTATCTATGGTTACATTTGAACCCAGATCCTCCCAAATCCAGAGCTGGCACTCTATCCTCTGTGCTATCTGCCTGTCCCTCTATGTATTATTCTTTTTTTAATTGAAAATTTTTTATTTAGTTAATTAATTTAAAATATTTTTCCATGTTTACATGATTCTATGCATTATTCTTACAGATTGGAAATAAAGCAAATGGATAAATAACAGGAAAATGCATAAAACTTCACATGAGTATTTGTCCACCACAAGAGTTTAGTGATTATAGTTCTAGCATATACATTCTATATAGCACTAGAATAAGAGTATTAAGAGAAGAAGAAATAAAGACTTTTTAAAGAGAGAATCTAGTTTGACATCTCGTTGAATGCACAAATCTTTCCTATGTAATTCTTCTGCTTGGGTACCTCTAGTCTAGTAACCCTTTCAAAATAGAAAATGAGGTAAGTTTGGCATGATGGGTTCTGAGGGAACTCAGAATGATTCCTACTAATTTTTGCTTCCTTTTCAAAGTGCTCCCAAACCATCTGTTTAACAATGCATTCTAGAAGTTTGCCAGTAGTTAGTGTCAATGAATTCAAATATGACTATTGTATGTTTAAGACAAATTTAAACAAAAATAAATTATTGGAAAAATTGAAAATGGGGATTCTCTCCCACTCCCTGAAAATAATCCAATGAGTCATTTTTTATTTTTTAGAGATTTTACTTATTTTTATATTGGGAGTTTTTTGCCCTTCATTTTTAAAATTTATTTTTAAATTTTAATAATAAATTTCAACATAGTTTTCCAAAGTCATATATTCCAAATTGTGTTCCTCTCTTCTTTCCTCCCCTCTCCCAGAGCTGGCAAGCAATTCAGTCTAGGTTATGCATGTATTATCATGCAAACATGTTTCCATATTATTTATTTTGTAAGTGAATAATCTTATAAAACCAAAAACATCCAAACAGTTACCCAAATAAATAAGTGAGAAATCATATCCTTTTATTTGCATTATTACTCCAACAGTTCTTTCTCTGAAGGTGGGTAGCATTCTTTTTCATAAGTGCCTCAGAATTGTTCTGGATCATTGTATTGCTGTTAGTAGCAAAGTCTATCACATTTGATCATTCCACAATATTGCTGTTACTGTGTACAATGTTCTCCTGGTT
>NW_025360264.1:0-2778 GCF_016433145.1 Gracilinanus agilis | reverse complement strand
GGTATGTCCTTCAATTGGGGAATGGCTGAACAAACTGTGGTATATGCTGGTGATGGAATACTACTGCACTCAAAGGAATAATAAACTGGAGGAGTTCCAGGTGAACTGGAGAGACCTCCAGGAACTGATGCAGAGCGAAAGGAGCAGAGCCAGAAGAACATTGTACACAGAGACTGATATACTGTGGTAAAATCAAATGTAATGGGCTTCTGTACCAGCAGCAATGCAATGACCCAGGACAGCTCTGAGGGATTTATGGTAAAGAACGCTACCTACATTCAGAGGAAGAACTGCAGGAGAGGAAACATATAAGAAAAACAACTGCTTGAACGCATGGGTTGAGGCGAACATGATTGGGGATGTGGACTCGAAACTACCACACCAATGCAACTACCGACAATTTGGAAATAGGTCTTAATCAAGGACACATGACAAAACCAGTGGAAATGTGCATCGGCCATGGGTGGGGAGAGTGCGGGGGTGAAGGGGAAAGTAGGAGCATGAATCATGTAACCATGTTAAAAATGAATAATAATAAATGTTTAAATGTAATAAATGTTTAAATTTTAAAAAAAAAGTGGTGTTTATGGCTCTCACAGCCAAAAAGGTTGCCGACCCCTGCTCTAGATGGAACTGAGCTCTGATGGAATAGAGCTCTGGTGGTGAAGAGCTTTCTTGTGTTTGGGCTTATTCATTTTTATTGGGGTTACAAAAAGGAAGGGGGAAGGAAAAAAGGTGGTCTGACAAGTTAGGTAATCATCACAGGATGCACAATGAGGACCCTAAAACAATAGACATATGTCTATATGTCTAATACATATGGCCTAAGGCATATGAGTTTGTCTGATAGCTATGTTAATCTATTGTTATTGGTAAAACAAGGAGATTGAGATAGCTGGTCAGTCCTTGGAAGTGTAGCTTCAGGGATGGGTTAGGAATTTGACAAGGTTAATGTTTAACTTAACTCAAGGTTACAGAAACCAATCATTAGAAATATTGTAAGAGTCAGCTTTTTGGGCACTTCTAAAATATTATGAAGCTTAGTTATGTCTGGACTCCTACACAAAGCATAGGCTTGCATTTACAGTCTGGAGTATTGCCACTGCTGGTACTTTGACATCTCATGGCAACAGATGAAGTGCTCAGAGAGTTGATCCCAAAAAATAAGTCTGAAGTCAGCAATGCAAAATGCAAAGGGACTTTATTGTCTAGCTTAAGGCTTGGGACTCATGCCAACAAGTCGGAGTGTACCTTGAGCTGTGCAAGAGCCAAATATTTAAGAATGAGCAGGTGGTGGGGGGAGGGGACAGGATCTTGGGGATAGGATATCTGCAAGGTGGAAGTTCCTGCAGATAAGGGGGATGTCTGCAAGATCCTGCAGATAAGGAGTTCCTGTAGGTAAGGCTGTTTTATTATGCAAGGGTTAGGATGTGGAGACCAAAGGTCTCCAGGTTTGGAATTCCTGAAGACAGCATGTTTCACTATAATGTTTTACAGGGGTCTGGATTTTTAATTCTGACCCTGTAGGTTCCACACAGGTCAACAACTTCTGTCCCATTATTTCTTGGTAGTCTCTGATCAAGACCTGGTCTATTCTCTATTATTTGTGTCTGCTATTGACTCGATTCCAGTGCCCTCCCCTCCCAATATCCTCTAAGAGTAATGGAAATCTGCCATTCCTCTGTTGCTGCTTAACCAGACTACATGGAGTCTTTATCTGTGTGGCAGCACAGATTGGATTCTCTCTTGAAGTTTGTCAATCTCTTGTATCACCTAGAATTTGAAAAAGCTAAATAAAGAGAGCTACCTAAGTAGTAACAACAACAAGGGTCTTTAATCAAGGTAGAACTGCTGCTTTAGGGTCACCATACTACAGGGAGTGGAGGAGGAACAGGTTTAAATCCAACTTCAACAGGGAGGAGTGATTAGGAGGGCAACATCTGATCAGAGGAGGGGACTAACATTTGATGAGATCATAGGCTCTAGATATGATTAATGCCCAGCAAGGAGAACAAAGGCTTTAGATATTATTAACATCTAATGAGATCAAAGGCTCTAGGAGGGTAAGCTTCCAGAGATGTTGCAACACCTGCTCCAACCATTAGATCAAGGAGGTCAAGGTAGTCCATTTAACATCAACAATGCTCATGTTATCTGTTTTCTGACTCTTCGGTCCTGAAAGGGGAGTTTTATTAGGAATACACCTCACATTGGTGGGGCTGGTGATCTATAATTTTAGCAATGTGGATGCAGATCCTAGAAGCTGGGGTATAGTCCAGATGCAACTTGAACCTGCTCTAGGGTATCTGCCCAGAGAATGGAAGTTGAGTAGTCCAGGTGGCACAGTGAATAAAGCCCCAGGCTTGGAGTGAGAAAAACTTCTCTTCCTTAGTTCAAATCTTGTCTGAGACATTAGCTGGAGTGGTCTGTTATTTTCTTCTCCAACTCATTTCATAGATGAGGAAACTGAGGCAAACTGGATTAAGTGACTCCAGGCTTTTTGCCAAGAAAATCCTCCAAAAAGGATCATGAAGAGTGAGACACAACTGAACAATAACTGCACTCACAGATCATACTTTGCTCATTTATTCCCCAGTTGTTGGGCACTCAGTTGAGTTAGTTTTTTGCTATTACAAATAGTGCCACTAGGAATTATGTTATAGAGATAGATATTCCTTTCTTTTTTCCTTTCCTTTCCTTTCCTTTCCTTTCCTTTCCTTTCCTTTCCTTTCCTTTCCTTTCCTTTCCTTTCCTTTCCTTTCCTTTCCTTTCCTTTCC
>NW_025360263.1:0-1165 GCF_016433145.1 Gracilinanus agilis | reverse complement strand
TATATATATATATATATATATAAATTATACTTTGGATGTGTTACTCTTAATTCCTTTAAAGACTTCCATCAAAGAATTTTAACTTCAATTGTATACTGATCCAACCACTCATATGACAAAAACCACTCTATGCATTGCTAAATATTTTTATGATTTTCCATGTTCCAAAACATTAATTCCTTGTTGTCAATCTCTGTGGAAATGTGACATCTATATTTATTTATTTTATTTTTTAATTAAGTTCATTTATTTAAGTAATTTAGAAAATATTTCCACAGTAACATGATTCATGTTCTTTCCGAGCCTTCCTCCCACTCCCATCCCATAGCCAATGAGCAATTCCAGTGAGTTTTACATGTTCCATCAATACCTATTTCCATATTATTGATAATTGCACTAGGATGATCATTTAGAGTCTACATCCCCAGTCATATCCCCAATGAACCATGTGATCATACAGTTGTTTTTCTTCTGTGTTTCTACTCCCATAGTTCTTCCTCTGAATGTGAATAGCATTCTTTCTCATAAGTCCCTCAGAGTTGTCCTGTGTCATTGTATTGCTGCTAGTAGAGAAGTCTGTTATGTTCAATTGTACCACAGTGTATCAGTCTCTGTGTACAATGCTTTCCTGGATCTGCTCCTTTCACTCTGTATCAATTCCTGAAGGTCATTCCAGTTCACATTGTAAGAGTTGGAAGGGAGAAAATCAAGGATTCAATCAAGCACACATCTAGGATTTGGAACTGAAGCTGGCCTCATGGAATCTTGGGGAGGTTCCATTTGGGAGGGGCCAGTGAAGGAGGGGTTTTGGTGAAGATTCTGAATGTTCTCAACTGCCAAATATCTCCAGAGGATTTTCAAGCTCTTGCTGGGGAGCTTGGGTGGTGAAGGGTGACAGGGAGGATCTGGGAGGAAACAGCTCTTTTAAAGCTAAAATTCCCTGGCATCTTTGGAGACTACAACAGCTAAACTCATTCTACATATCTTCATTGCCAACAAAGAGGAATCTGTGATAGTTGCACTTCATTTTGGCCATAGTACCCAGACTCCAGAGGGAGCGGGCACCTGGGGACCTTTTCTGGGTCCAGCTTGTACCCTTTCTTTTCTGCTAGTGATAAAGTTAGGAGGGAGAGAGAGAGAGAGAGAGAGAGAGAGAGAGAGAGAG
>NW_025360262.1:0-2478 GCF_016433145.1 Gracilinanus agilis | reverse complement strand
ATATATACATATATATATATATATATACACACAAATCATCAGAGTGCACAGTAAAAGCAATGTGCCTGACGGAAAGTATGAGCTACTGACTGATTGGACCAGGGGTACTGCTCAGAGGTTGTAGGGTAATCAGGAACATAAGTAGAGAGGAGCAGAAGAACAGAGACTGACAGCTGGGAGGGACTTTCCAGGCTTTCTGGGGGTGATTCTCTCATTTTACAGATGAGGAAACCGAGTGCCAGCTTCAATGATTTTGCTCAAGGACACAAAACGGCAGAGTGGAAATTAGACCCCAGGTGAACCTCACTTCGGTCTGACATTAGCTCCTGTTATTTCTCTTTGGGGGCTGCTGATGATCATTGGGTAAAATGTGTCTGAGACCCAGGAAGTACTTGAGTTTGGGTTTAAATTCTTCAACTTGGCCCTTTGAGAATATGCTCAATGAGCCACAATGTTTTGGTATTGACTCAGTCACAATTTGCTGAAGTCAGGCTAGAAATACTAGCTCATGGCTGAAGATTGAGAAAACATCTTAATGCCTTTTTTTTTTAAACCTTACATTTTGTCTTAGAGTACTATGTATTGGTGATAAGACAGAAGAGCAGTAAGGGCTAGGCAATGGGAGTTAAATGACTTGCCCAGGGTCACACAGTTACGAAGTGTTGTCTGAGGACAGATTTGAACCCAGGATCTCCTGTCTGTGTCTGACTTTCTATCTACCGAGCCACCTAGGTGCTTCCAGATGCTTTAAGTTCTGAAAGACTCGCATTGAATTCAGAATAGTCTCTTGTACCAGGAGCTAGGTTCGAAATTCACCTCTGATGTTTACTGCCTGTAAAGACCACTCTTCCACTTGAAGCCTCAGTTTCCTTTTCTATAAAAGGAAGCATTGATGATACCTTTGCTACCTATTGAGAGGGTTCTTGAAGCATTTAGATGAGATTGTGCATTTAAGCTGTTTATAAGCCTAAAAGTCCTTTATAAATGGAAGTCTCATTATTATAGAAAGAAATTAAGGGAGTTTTAGGGAAGAAATTCAGGACACCTGACTGTTAAAGAGTATCTTGAAGTTCTGACAATCAATCATGGCTTATTGCTATGGGCTTTAAACTGTGCTGGGTGCTGGAGATCCAAGTACAAAGAATGAAATAATTCCTACTTTTGAGGAGTTTACATTCTCACAGGGAGGACAACAGGAACTCATGTATATGTAGAAAACGTATAAAGAGTATAAATTCTAAAAAAAGGTCAGAGCTGTTAACTACAAGGTAGTTAGAAAAGGAGGTTTTGGGCCCTTGTGTGGGGGTAAGATAAGGAAAAGCATCATGTAGAAGATGATTATTATTGTTAGCTAGATCACAGGCTGTCTTAGAATATAGACTTCCACACTGGAGGCAAAGTGTAGGGGATCACTTGTTGGTTGTGCTATAGTTGGGATTCTCTGTGGGTCTCAGATACTCCATCTGCAAAATGAGAGGATTGGACACAATAGTCTCTGAGGTTCTGTCCAGTTTTAAATCTATGATCCTGTGATCCTTCCAACTCTTGAGTTTCTAGAATTATGGGATTTTAAAATTTTCTTGAACTCTCATTGGATTCTCTTGCTATCATCAGAAAATGATTCATTCAAAACTCTGTTTTCCATTTGTCTCTTCCCATCTTCTTTGTTCCTTAAATCATTTTGCCATATGTTATCCCCAGTCTCCATTTCAATATTGGCCAAATCCTTCCTCTTTTCCTTCTTTGCTCCTTCCTCCTTCTCTATTCCTTCATCTTATTTTCTTCTAGGTGATCTCTTTATTTTCTTTGCTCCTTCCTCCTTCTCTCTTCCTCCATCCTATTTTCTTCTTGGTGTTCTCTTTATTTTCTGCTTGTGACTTAGTTCAAAAGGAAATATCACGATGGCCACTCAAAGCTGCTTATCTGAAGGACCCAAAGCTCTTTTACAAGTGTTTCCTCCACCCTGTGAGTGATCCTGCTTGACCTTGCTTATCCCGTTGCATACCAACCCATGGAAAAGGCCACTCAATCTCAGAACATAATGGAAGCAAGCCATTCTTGGATGCGCTGCTGCGCAGGGTGACACCTTAGAGAGTGGCGTAAGCTAGAACACCAGGGTGGTCTCTACCAGGGGTCAAATTGCAGATATGAGGCTGTATGTATTTGGCAGAACTGTAGAGAGAAATACATAATCACAGAGGTATGCACTGTGTTCAGAAAATTTAGACCAGATAGAATTACTTGGGTGGAAAAAAATTTTGACAATGAGAACTCTTATTTGTCAACCCCATGTTAATAAATCGTTGCTTCCTACCTAAAAAATGATTCTTAAATGAAAATAAGAATTCCTTCTTTGAGAAGTTTGTATTTTAATTGACCCCTGCTTGGTGGATGTCCAGTTTTCCAACCAGCCAAATGTTGTTACCTAAACAACATTCTCTCTCTCTCTCTCTCTCTCTCTCTCTCTCTCTCTCTCTC
>NW_025360261.1:0-2687 GCF_016433145.1 Gracilinanus agilis | reverse complement strand
CTATAGCATCTACTATGTACCAAGCACTGTCAAAGCACTTTACAGATATTACCGCCTTTGATCCTTACAGCAACCCTGGGAAGTACGTGCTTTTATCATTATTCCAGTATTACAGATGAGGAAACTGAGGCAAACAGAGATTAAATCGACTTGCCTAAGATCACACAACTAGTAATTGACTGAGGCTGGATTTGAACTTGAGTCTTCCTAACTCTGAATCCAGTGTTATATATGTAAAGTGTTCACAGACTTCAAAAGAACTGTCTAAATATTAGCTATATAATTACATAGCTTATATAAGTATAAATGTGTGACCTTGGGCAAGTCACTTTGGCATGGGTGTTGCACCCCCAAATTATAGAAGTGTTTCAGGCAAACTGTAATCAGGGAAATTCCTTTGCTCCCTTCTATCCTTGTGGCTCTTAACCCAAAACATCTGATAAGTCCTATAAGACCCTGAGAGAATTATCTTCCTTGGATCTTCCTTTAGATTTGAGATGGACAGAGAGATATACCTCCTTGATACCATCCAGTTGTATCTCAGACATCCATCTGTCCCCTGAACTATGAGGGTTACCCCTGTGTCTTCAGGCAGACTCCCCCCACCATGCCTCAGCCTGTACCACTCTAGAGTCATGTCTTCACTGCTGTAAAGAATATAAAGACCCCAGAATTGATGTTGTCTGGGAACAACTATCCATCTATGCCGTTCTACGTAGGAGACAGTCTTTCACCCAGGCTGCAGACAGAAGCATTAAGGAATATTTGAAGTTGCCTATTTAAGACTTTTATACACTGTGACGGTGGTGTTTTGAGCTGTCGTTGTTTTAGTAAAATTATTTTAAGTAAAAAAAAAAATGCTGTCCTCCTGGCCAGATTCAACATTACTTTCTAAATTAATAAATTTCTCTTTTTATTTTTAAGCTAAGTTTCAAAGTCTTGCATCCTTGCAAAAGGTACCCTTCTTGAACCCCGGGGGGTTCACCTCAAGCCCCCCTCCCAGTAACTTAAAACCTGTTTGCCTTAGTTTCCTCATTGTAAAACAAAGGAATTGGATTCCAATGGCCCTTAGATCCTTTCCAGCTCTTGAGCTATGATCCTGCGTTGTCTCCCTGGGGTGGGGGGGGGACCTCCCTTCTATTCTTTTTTTTTTTTTTCTTAAATTTTTTTATTTTTTAGAAAAAAATTTTCCATAGTTACATGATTCATGTTCTTGCTCTCTCTCTCCCCCCACCCCCCACGCCCCACCCCCAGTAGCCAACGAGCATTTCCACTGGTTTCTTCCTGTGTCATCGATCAAGACCTATTTCCATATTATTGATAATTGTTCTAGGGTGATCATTTAGAGTCTACATCCTAATCGTGTCGGCATCAACCCATGTTATCAAGCAGTTGTTTTTCTTCTGTGTTTCTGCTCCCACAGTTCTTCCTCTGAATGTGGATAGTGTTCTTTCTCATAAGTCCCTCTAAAATGTCCTGGGTCATTGCATTGCTGCTAGTACAGAGGTCCATTACATTCGATTTTACCACTCCCTTCTTTTCTTGTAATTTTCCCCCTTTTTGTCTTTGTACCCCTGTACCTAGCACAGTACCTGCCATAGTGATTAATAGGTGATTAATAAATGGTTGGCGAGTGAATAACCTCTTCCTCCATAAGCCTTCCATGATATTCCCTCCCTACCCTTTTTGCCTCTCTCGTGGCCGGCAGTCTCATGCTGAAGCCTGTCTTCATGAGTAGCCCACAAGTTCCTTCAGGGCAGGACCTGGCTTCAACTCCATCAGCCTACTTTAGAACTTTAGAACTCCCGTAGCATTTAGCACAGTGGCTAACTCATAAGAAACACTTAATATATGCTTGGGAACCCATTGATCAGAGCACTGGGAGCCTGCCAAAGAAGCAGGGTCCCTGCGGATACCCAAGACAAGAGCTTCAGCTTCCCTCCTTCCAGCTCGGCTCAGGCCAAGGTTAGAGAGGCAAGAGAGCTGGCCCTGCCAAGGGCCCTGCTGCGGCTGCTCCAAGGGCCAGGCAGGCAGAAAACTGGCTCTCGTTCCTTTTCTCCCTTTGTGAAATGAGGAGCCTGAACTCAAGCCCCCTTCCCCCCCCTTTCCAGCCCTGTGAGCCTAGGATGTGCCCGGAGTCTGAAGGAACCCTCTTGTCCCTGCTCCAAAGGTGAAAGGGAGCAGGTTCAGGCCCTGGGGGACATTGAAAACAGGAAAAAAAGCATTCTGTGTCTAGGGAGGGCTGAAGGAGAAGTGAGGGCAGCTGTTCCCCTGAGGCTGAAAAGGAATGTGGAACAATGAATTGACTCAGATTGGAAGGGAAAGCAGTAGGTGGGTCAGGAATACATTTAAAGAAGGAGTAGATTTCAGTGGCTCTCATTCTAGACCCAGCCTCCAGCCCTGGCAGTGGGGAAAACTGTTAGGGCAACTGGGTTCTGGTTCTCATTCTATTACTAACTATATATACATGGACCCAAACAAGTCATTTCTCTCTGAGTCCCAACTTCCTCTGCTCAGAAATGAGGTAATGTATTAGATAATCTCTTCTCACTGTAATCCATCCTTCATTCAGCCACTAAAGTGATTTTCCTAAAGCACAGGTCTGCTGCTCTCTTCTTTCCTTCCCTTTCTCTCCCTCCCTCCCTCCCTGTCTCTCTCTCTCTCTCTCTCTCTCTCTCTCTCTCTCT
>NW_025360260.1:0-2741 GCF_016433145.1 Gracilinanus agilis | reverse complement strand
TATTGACTCCTTCCTCAGGTATTTACTAGTCATATAAATCTGGGTTAATTCACTTACCAATTATGTGCCACAGTTTCCTTATTTTGTGAATAAGGACTCATTGGTCTCTAGGGTCCATTCAAGTTCTAAATGTATAATCCTGTGATCTTTGAGTTCATCAATGTGGGTATTCCCTCTAAGAGTACAGAGTAGATCTCATCTATGTCTTCTTATCTTGTGTAACTCTTGCCCAATAGATTAGAGGCATTAGATAGTATGGCAGATAGAGTGCTTGGCCTGGAGTCAGGAAGAGGAAAGTTCAAATTAAGCCTCAGCTGTTTGACTGATTAAGTCATTTACCCTCTGTCTGCCTCAGTATCCTCAATTGTAAAATGGGGATAATAATACCCCTTGCTTCCCAAGTTTGTCATGAGGGTCGAATGATGAATATTTATAAAGCAAAGAACATAGTGCTTGGCACATAGGAGTACTGAATAAATGCTTCTCTCCCTCCTTCCTTCCAATGAACATTCTCCAGTGGTCTTTTACATATATATTAAATTGTGATGTTCATTGATAGATGTAACAGAAATAATCATCCTTGTTGGATGATCACGTGGTTATTAATATAAAGTGGGGAAGGAAATGGTAGCAAAGATGCTTATTACTGCTATGGATGATAGTAAAAATTCTAAATGAAAGATGTCTTAGGGATAGTGAGATCCTCCAGAGATCTTGTTTGCAAGTGACATGTTGATTTCATCAAGTCGTGGGATACCTTGGAGTCTCCTTAATAAGACCCAAAACCACTCAGAATAATTTGGTCTAACAGCCCACACAGGAAAACTCAGGTGGAGTCATAAAAATGAGGTTGGCCATCATATCCTAGTTCTAGAGAAAGAAGGCTTTGGAAGCCATTGAGTCCAATCTTCTCATTTTACAAGTGAAGAAATTGGGACCCAAAGAGCTTAAATGACCTGTCCAAGGAATCTCTGCTAGTAAAACTTTAAGAGCTGTTGCTATTCAATCATTTTCAGCCATTTCTGACCCTGAAAAATGCACCTGTGTTTTTCTTGGCAAAGATGTTGTAGTTGTTTACCATTTCCTTCTCTGGCTCATTTGACACATGAGGAAACTGAGGCAATCAGGGTGAAATGATTTGCCCAAAGGCTCACAGCTAGTGTTTGAGGCCAAATTTGAACTTAGGAAGATGAGTCTTCCTGACTCTGGCAGGCCCATCACTCTATTCACTGTGCCACCTAGTTGCCCAAGGAGACAAAATTTACCCATAAAGTTTATGCAAACTGGCACAAGGCAGTTTACACTAGTAGTCTTGGGAAATCAGGAAAGACTACATGAAGAAGGTGACATTTGAGTCTTAAAGAAAAGAATGATTTCTAAGAGATAGCAGCGAAGAGGTAATGCCTTCTGAGCACTAGAAATAGCCATTAGAGTCACAGAGACATGAGATGGAGTGCCATGTCCAGAGAACAACGGGAAGCCCAGTTTGGAGTTATCAAAGTATAAATGGAGGGAAGTAAAATGCAACAGGGCAGTCAGCACAATGGACAGCATGTTGAGCCCAGAATCAGGAATGCTCACCTTCCTAAATTCAAATCCAGCTTCAGAAAAACTTGGTGATCCTAGTCTAGTCATTTAAACCTCTTTGCCTCAATTTCTTCATTGGTAAAATGAGCTAGAGAAGGAAACAGCAAACTACTCCAGTATCTTTGCCAAGAAAAACTACAAATGGGATTACAGTCAGATATTACTGAAATGACTTAAAAACAAAAAAGTGCAATAAATCTGGAAAGAGTAGGTTGGGGCCAAAAGGTTTCAACTGCCAAACAGAAGAGTTACTATTTCATCCTGGAAGTAACAGGAAGTCATTGGAGCCTTGGAACAAGGGGCCAGTATGGTCATATTTGCACATCTGTCTCTTACCTCTCTGCTAGACCTTTCACTCCTACAGGGCAGGGATTATGTCTTGCTTATCTATATCTCTAAGGCACTTAGCAACTTCACAAGATGATTTCTTCAGTATTTGTTGAACTATAATGACTAAAACATGGTATTTCTACCCTTTCGTCTTTCCTATTTTTTTTTCTGTTTAGAATCTTCTCATCAAGATAAGTTATAATGCTCCCTATGCAACAGCATTTTTCATCTTCAAATATTAACTAATTAATTGGCTAAAATAGCACCACAGGAGCATTTATCATCCACACTGTTGCCTAGAGATTCAGACGAGTGTATAAAAGCTGTCAGAACCCCCAGACGAACCTCCATCTTTCTGCTTCACTTCACAGAGATTTTTTTTTAAGCACAATAAAATAAAGAGTGCCTCTTACTACCACCAGCCACTATAAAAAGCTCCCTTTGGGACACATGTTATTTCAATTGTGAAATAATCAGTCTTGGAAATTGTCTGGTCCTTCAGGAAAAGAAGAATAAGTGGTTTAACAGTGATTGCCCTTCAAAATAGTTACTAATTATAAGAGCTATAAAGAAAATACCCTTGGTGCTGTTATTCCTAATAAATCTAGGAAGGTCTATGTGAAGAAATTACCTGGCACATTTAAGATGTGACAGGAAGGTGAGAAAGTTGACTTAGGAGCAAAGTGGGTTGGGTGACATTTTCATATCTGGCTGACAGTCTGCAAGCTTAAGACTTTAAGAAAGCTTCACTCCTAAAGCAGTTATGGCTGTGACATAGGCATCTCTCTCTCTCTCTCTCTCTCTCTCTCTCTCTCTCTCTCTCT
>NW_025360259.1:0-1393 GCF_016433145.1 Gracilinanus agilis | reverse complement strand
ATATAATATAATATAATAAATAATCTCCTTCCCGATTTGATCTCCTTGCTGTCCAAGGAACTCTCAAACGTCTTCTCCAACACCACAATTATGTAGCATTCAACTTCCCTTACAGTTCAACTCTCATATTACTACTGGAAAAACTGCGGCTTAACTATAGAGAATTTTGTCAGCAAGATAATGTCTCTGCTTTTTATCATGTTGTCCAGATTTGCCACAGCTTTTCTTTAATAAGTTTCTTTTTAAAAAACTCTCATCTTCCATCTTAGAATCAATACTAAATTTTGGTTCCAAGGGAAAAGAGTAATTAGGGCTAGGCAACTGGGGTTAAGTGACTTTCCCAGGGTTACACACCTAGGAAGTGTCTGACAGATTTGAACCTAGAACCTCCCATCTCTAGGCCTGGTACTCTATCCACTGAGCCACCTACTTGCCCCTGTAACAAATTTCTTTTAATTTCATGGTGCAATCACCATCTTTAGTGATCTTTGAGCCCAGGAATATAAAATCTGATTCTGCTTCCATTTTCTTCTCCCTTCATTTACCATAAAGTAATAGAATCAGTTGCCATTTAGTCAGTGGTCACTGGCCTCTAGGGAGGCCAAAAATCCAAAGGGGATTTTTTTTCCTGCAGAGAAAGGTGAACTGGTAAATATGGAAATCCCAGCAGAGAATTGACCAAGAAACCATTAGCCAAAATTTAATACTACACAAACTAAATATATCACAAAGATATCAATATATCCTTGTTTTAGTGGCAACTTTCCAATGATAGTAGCATGGGAGCAATAATTCCACCTTCCTTCTCCCTTCCCCTGATATTTCCCCCCAGCCATCTTCATAGGACCATAGATCTGGAACTAGAAGGGTGTCAAAGGCCATCTCAATCCCTAATTTTTAGACGAGAAAACTGAGACCCAGTATGGTTAAGAGATTTGTCCAAAGTGACACAAGTGATTCATATCCTGTTCCCATGAATCCAGTACCAGAGTTCATTGCATGCTACCAATCTGAAGCTGTGGGTCTTAGTTCTGTCCTCTGAAGCCATGAAGAACAAGTAAAGGAACAGCTAAGTAGCCCAGTGGATAGAGCACAATTTTGGAGTCAAGAGGATCTGGGTTTAAATATGACCTCAGACACTTCCTAGCTGTGTGACTCTAAGCAAGTCACTTAACCCCAATTGCCTAGCTCTCACCACTTTTCTGTCTTAGAAATGATAATCATACCAGGATAGAAAGTAAGAGGAGGAGGAAGAAGAGGAGGAGGAGGAGAAGAAGAAAGAAGAGGAGGAGGAGGAGGAGAAGAAAGGAAGGAAGGAGGAAAGGAGAGAGAGAGAGAGAGAGAGAGAGAGAGAGAGAGAGAGAGAGAGAGAGAGAAAGAGAGAGAGAGAGAG
>NW_025360258.1:0-1003 GCF_016433145.1 Gracilinanus agilis | reverse complement strand
GAGAGAGAGAGAGAGAGAGAGAGAGAGAGAGAGAAACTCGACTGAGCTTCCTTTTTTAACTTTCCATTTTTATTCCTCATGGATAACCATGACCCAGGTAGTAAAGAATCTGCTTGTCATAAACACATATCAAGCCTCTAGGGACCCTCACTGCCCAGGTTGAATACAAAGAATTCCCCTCTCAAGCCAGTTTGTCAAAAAATGCTCCCATTAACTTATTCAAGCCCTTAGCCTGGAAGACCTGGGATCAAGACCTATCTCTTCCACTATAATAGCAATGTTACCCTGGGTAAGTCATATAAGCTCTCAGTGCCTGAGTCCACTGTAGATGGAGATAAATTGCAGAACAGGCATGGCTCTGCATTTTGGTTGGCATTCCTTTCTAGGGAGTTATTTATACCAATGAAATCTCAGGTCAAATAAAGAGAAAGAAAATGAATTTGGGAATATTCAAATTCTCTAAAGATGTAAAAATAATCCACAAAGAATAACTTATATTTACTTTACTCCCAGCCCTCTCCCCACTCCTATGGTTTATGGATTATATAATAGTACATAACGTTTTATCTACCAGGCACTCCTAAAATATGGCAAGTACTTAATAAATGCTTTATTGATCCCCTCAGCATTGGCAGTACCATATAATGTAGAGAGTTAGACTTGGAGTAAGAAAATCTAGGTTCATTTCCCCTGAAATTTAGGAGCTGTGTGACCATGGACAAGTTGCTTAACTTCAATGAACCTTAGTTTTCTTGTCGAAATTCAAGTGAGTTTGTGATCTTTGGTTTAGAAGTTTAGATTGCACCTCATCTACACCATCCTGTCTTGTGCTCATGTGCTCTCAAAAGTTTACCACAGGAGGTCTACCCACATGCTAGAGGTTTCCCTAGCCTTAGAATTTCCTGTTAGTTGTGTATTGCAACTTGATCACACCATCATATGGTCCCTCTTCCCCGCCCCCCCCTCTTTCTCTCTCTCTCTCTCTCTCTCTCTCTCTCTCTCT
>NW_025360257.1:0-1622 GCF_016433145.1 Gracilinanus agilis | reverse complement strand
CTGGATTGTGGGATCCTTAGAGGTCTTGATATCCAGCTCCCTCATTTTACAGAGGAGGAAGCCAGGCTCTGTCATTCTCTCTTCCTTTGTACCATCCCTGAAATTTCATTTTCTTTAACCAGTAGGGGTTCAATTCAATCAATCCAATTAAGCACCAACTATGTATCAGAAACCCATAGGATAGTGGTAGGAAGTCAGCCTTGGTGTCAGGAAGACCTGGGCTCAATTCCCTGCCTCTGCCACAAATGACTGGGTGACCCTGGACAAATCACTCTCCCTGTGCGCTCATTCAGTGTTCTGAGACAGGTGCTGACCTGCACTGCGGGGAGGAAGTTTTCTCAGTGGGAAGTCTCTGTTTCAAAGCAATCGCAGGTCTAATTGTCCTCTTCCCCTAAAAACAACTTTCTTCTTTTTTGCTAGGTGCTAAAGATTTATTGTTGTTTAGTCATTTTTCAGTCCTGACAGGCTCGTCGTGACCCCATCTGGAGTCTCTTTGGCAAAGATACTAGAGTGGTTGGCCATCTCCTTCTCCGAGGCACTGAGGATCCTAGGACAAAAATAAAATAACCTTTGCCTTCAAGGAGTAGATTTTCTGCCTACATTTCAACCAAGCCTGGGAGTAATACTGCCGTTACATATGGCGCCCATTCCCAGGCTCACTAATCTTACTGCCATTGATCCCAATATAAACCATCAGTCAAGTCCTGGGTGAGCACTTTCAGCACTCAGGGCCCTGGTCTCTCCTGTGACATTAAAGAAGGATACCAGACCATCTTCCTTTTGGCTGTCCCTTTGGTATCAAAGAGAAGGATGAGGAGAGAAAGAGAGTCATCACATTTTGCTTAAGATTGATTTTTCAGGGGCAGCTGGGTGGCTCGGTAGATTTAGAGTCAGACCTAGAAATGGGAGGTCCTGGATCCAAATCTGACCTCAGACACTTCCTAGCTGTGTGACCCTGGGCAAGTCATTTGACCCCCATTGCCTAGCCCTTACCACTCTTCTGTCTTAGAACCAATACCCAGTATTGATTCTAAGACGGAAAGTAAGGGTTTAAAAAAAAAAAAAAGATTGCTTTTTTCTTTCCTAGCTGTGTGACTTTGGGCAAGTCATTTAATTCTAATGACCAAGCCCTTGCTGCTCTTCTACCTTAAAACCTATATGGAATGTTGATTCTAAAACAGAAGGTAAGGGTTTAGTGGGGTTTTTTTTAAGACTGCTTTTTCCTCTTATGAAGCTTGATAATCTTGGGAAATTAAAAAAACTCTATTGTATATATATGTGTATATATAAAACATATGTATGTATTATAAATTTAAAAACTTAACTCTGAGAAGGGGTCCATGGGCTTCCCCTGGCCAACTTCCAAAGGTCTCCAAGACACAAAACTAATTAGGAACTTTGGGTTGACCCAACCATTTCCCTTTAGGAAGAAGGAAACTCTAGATCAAAATAAGGGCTGTGGGGGGGGGGGAGGGGGGCAGCCAGGCAGCCCAGTGGATTGAGATCCAGGCCTACAGACAGGAGGTCCTAGGTTCAAATCTGGCCTCAGACACTTCCCAGCTGTGTGACCCTGGGCAAGTCACTTGACCCCCATTGCCTACCCTTACCACTCTCCTGCCTTG
>NW_025360256.1:0-2175 GCF_016433145.1 Gracilinanus agilis | reverse complement strand
TGTCTCTCTCTGTCTCTTTCTGTCTCTCTCTATCTCCCTCTCTCTCTCCCTCCCTCCCCCTCTCTCTGTCTCTCTGTCTCTGTAGGTGCTATTTTGATCCCTATTTTACAATAAAGGAAACTAAGGCATACAGAGGTGATGTGACACCTAAGGTTATATAGCTAGCAAGTATCTAGGTCTGGATATGAATCATGCCTTCTTTTTTTTAAAACCCTTACCTTCCCCCTTAGAATCAATACTGTGTATTGGCTCCAAGGTAGAAGAATGGTAAGAGCTAGGCAATGGGGGTCAAGGGACTTGCCCAGGGTCACACAGCTAGGAAATGTCTGAGGTCAGATTTGAACCCAGGACCTCCCATCTCTAAGCCTAGCTCTCAATCCAGTGAGCCACCCAGCTACCCACTGGACTCATGACTTCTTGAGTGCAGGTCTAGTGCTCGCTCCATCCTTCTCCTTAGCTGCCATCTCATCTCATCATCCAGTAGTGGAAATAACCCTGGGCTGGGAGTTTGAAAGTCTGGTAGAGAGTTCTGGCTGGCTGTGGGATTGTCTTGTAGGAAATAAGAATGGCTCCTCTTTTGCTTTTTTTTTGTAATTGATAATGATCAATTTGACACAGCAGACAAACCCTTTATAAGTGCTTTATTCATTCTGACTCCCTAAGTCTTCCCATATTTCTCTGAATTCTCCATTTTCACCATGGAATAATGATGTGATAACAGTAAAATAAGGGAAAGAATCCATATCTTTTGACTTAAAACCCAGAACTCTTTCTCTTACATTTCACTGTCACTCTGATCCCCAAAGTTCCACCTGTATCTCTTCTAAACAACCTGTTTGAAATTGGTTTTTGAAGCTATCGATTGCCAGGAAGTAGGACTAGAAAGTGCATTGCATTTCAGATTGAAGCAACATTTTTTCACTTGATTTTTCTTTGAAACATGCCTAATATGGAAGCATGTTTTGCATGACTTCACGTGTAAAATTAATATCACACTTCTTGCCTTAACAATGGGTAGGGAGAGAACAATGGGAAGAAGGGAGAGAATTCAGAACTCGAAAAAAATTTTAAACTGTTAAAAATAAATTATATAATATATAAGAAAAATACTTGAATAAAAATATTCATAGCCACTCTCTTTGTGGTGGCAAAAAATTGGAAAATGAGGGGTGTCCCTTGATTGGGGAATGGCTAAACGAATTGTGGTATAAATGTAAAATCCAGTGGAATTGTGCGTCGGCTAAGGGAGGTTGGGGGGGTGGTTTGAGGGAGAGGGAAAGAACATGAAATATTTAACTAGGGGAAAATATTCAAAATAAAAATTAAAAATATTGTGGTATAAGATGGTGATAGAATACTATTGTGCTATAAGGAATGGTAAACTGCTTGATTTCCATTCAAGCTGGAAAGACCTCCATGAACTGATTTGGGGTGAAATGAGCAGAACCAGGAGAACATTGTACATAGAAACTGAAACATTGTAGGATGATCCTATGTATTCAACTTTGCTACTGATAGCAATGCAATTCCAGGACAATCTAAAATCAGTGGTTCACAAACTTTTTTGGCCTACCGCCCCCTTTCCAGAAAAAATATTACTTAGTGCCCCCTGGAAATTATGAAACTATTGAACTCAGAATAAAATGAAATACCAAAAAAGTGTGGCCATCACCGCTGTTCTGGATTGCTGTAGCACCCACCAGGGGGTGGTGGCGCCCACTTTGGGAATCACTGCTGTAGAGGGACTTATGAGAAAGAATGCTATCCACATCCAGAGAAAGAACTGTGGGAGCGGAAATGCAGGAAAAAAAAAAAACATTTGATTTTTCATTTGTTTATATGGGTATTGGATGTAGGGTTTTGATTTTTAAAATATTAGTACAAAAATTATTAATATGGACATAGGTATTGCGTGGTAATATATGTATAACCCAGTGAAATTGCTTGTCATTTCTGGGAGTGGGGAGGGGAAAAGAGGAGGGAAAGTACATGAATCATGTAATGATGGAAAAATATTTAAATAAAAATTTAAATATATATATGAAAGAAAGGAAGAAAGGAAGAAAGGAAGAAAGGAAGAAAGAAAGAAAGAAAGAAAGAAAGAAAGAAAGAAAGAAAGAAAGAAAGAAAGAAAGAAAGAAAGAAAGAAAGAAAGAAAGAAAGAAAGAAAGAAAG
>NW_025360255.1:0-1113 GCF_016433145.1 Gracilinanus agilis | reverse complement strand
AAAAACTTCCTTGTGGAAGGTGCTGAAGAGGGTAGAAGGACTGCAGAATAATAATAATAATAATAATAATAATAATAATAATAATAGTAATAATAGTAATAATAATAATACATATAGTCCATGCTTATTTTTTATGTAGTTATGCAAAGGTAAATATCCTCTCCAAGGCACTAAAATAAAAAAAAATCTTAATGGCTTAGTTTTGAAAAAATATCACATTATAATATGTTTTGTTCAAAGTTTTTGGTCTCATCCTTTATTTATGAGCCATACTTTTCCCATTTATCTCTTAAACTGGCCATTTTCTACTGCATTTCAATTTAAGTAACCAAGTATAAGAGAATATATTGAGTTAATATGGAGAGTCTCACTTTTTAATAGAAGTGGTATATCTATTCAGGAAGCTAAATGATACAATGGATAGAATCCTAGGCCTAGAGTCATGGAGACCTGAGTTCAAATCTAGATTCAGACACTCATTAGCTGTGCGATTCTTTTTTTTTTTTTAACCCTTACATTCGACCTTAGAATCAATACTATATATTGGTTCTAAGGCAGAAAAGTGATAAGGGCTAGGCAATGGGGGTTAAGTGACTTGCCCAGGGTCACACAGCAAGGAAGGGTCAGATTTCAACCTAGGACCTCCCATCTTTATGCCTGGTTTTCAATCTACTGAGCTCCCCAGTTGCCCTCTTTTATTACTTTTATTTTTATTTTTATTTTTTAGCTGTGTGATTCTATCAAGTCACTTAATCTTTCAGGCTTCATTTCTAAACTGTAAAACTGGGGAAATATTTTAATAAGATGATAGTTATAAAGCACTTAACATAGTACTTATAGTAGGTACTTATTAAATGCTGGTCTTTCCTTAGCTTTCTGTGTTCAGATTTAACACTAAAATCACTGCATTAACTGAAATTATTTTCATGGCAATTTTTTCTAAAAAGCATTAATAATTCTATACTATGATATTATAAGATATCCAAATAAATAATGGCTATGGTTTTCTTTCTTTCTTCCTCCTTTCCTTTCCTTTCCTTTCCTTTCCTTTCCTTTCCTTTCCTTTCCTTTCCTTTCCTTTCCTTTCCTTTCCTTTCCTTTCCTTTCCTTTCC
>NW_025360254.1:0-1525 GCF_016433145.1 Gracilinanus agilis | reverse complement strand
GGAAGGAAGGAAGGAAGGAAGGAAAGAAGGAAGGAAGGAAGGAAGGAAGGAAGGAAGGAAGGAAGGAAGGAAGGAAAGAATTGCCTAATTTATTATCTGTCCCACTTTGAGTTATCATACAAAATCTGAAGAACCCTTTCTCCTATACCCAGACCTGAGCTACATCATGAACACTTTAAAAAGTGTATATCTTCTTCCAGAGAAAGAGCTGATGAACAGAAATAAGCAAGGCATTATGTCATATACACATATAACTTTTTGTGGGATTATGCCTTGTCTAATTAGGGGAAGGGAGAGAGAGAGTTAATTTGGTATTTTAATGCAACAAACAAACCAATTAATTATTTTTTAAGTTTTAAAAAATTTGTCCTATAGTAACTCCAGAAAGGGCAAAGAGTGCAAGTGAAAAAGTTGGGTCAAGTTCCCAAAATCAGTTATATTCTATATGAGACTGGAATTCTGGGGTCTTTTGAACCATGAGTTTTACATATAATTTAACATATACACATACAAATATATATCTATAGATGCTTATACTTTTATATGTATAGAAACAATATATGTACATACACATGTATTTATACATATGCACATATATGTTTGTGTTTATAGGATTTTCCAAAAAGTATTAGTTCAGTTTTAAGCTATTAAAGTGTAAAGACCTTTGGAAAACCTTATGCATATGTGTATATATATATATATATTCATATGCATTCATACATAGTATACACATGCAGGGCTACCTATATATACATTGACAATGATATATATGTATATGTGGTGTATTTTGCTTATAACATGTGTATGACCAGGTTATTTAAATGTGGCGCAGAGGAAAATACTCATAGTAAATCTTGCCATCTCCTCTCAAAGGGAGACTGATTCCTGTATAGAAGATAAGTAAAAGGAACTATGAGTATTTTGTTCTGCTCTGAGACAGGGAGATGTTGAACCAGGACTACATCTATCCATTTCCCTAAATATTGTTTTCTAGGGGCATGATTTTTTTGAGTTCCAAAAGACAAAGCCATTAAAGCTTCCCTAATTTCTATTCTTTAGAGGAGTAATCCCAAGCTTGACTCCTCTCCACCAAATGCTAGTTGCCCAAAGGACCATCACAAATAGTGAAAAGCAAGGAAGCTCAATCAAAAAAAATTGAAAGAATAAAAGTAATAATACAGATCAGAATATACCAGAAAATATAGAGCAAATAAATTCTCCCACTGGAAACAAGCTATTCAACCAAAAGTTTCTAATCTCATCCAAGGGGAAATTCCCAGAAGTAAACTAGAAATTAGGGATCTTCTAAATGTCTGCTCCTTCCAAAAAACCCAGTCCCAAGTTCCTCCCTTCATAGAGCATTGTGTCATGATTCTTTCCCATAATTAGAAGAGTCATGCCTAAGTAGCAACAGTTTGTTGTTAACCTCAGGGCTAAATAAAATGTATATACAGAGAGAGAGAGAGAGAGAGAGAGAGAGAGAGAGAGAGAGAGAGAGAGAAAGAGAGAGAGAGAGAGAGAGAGG
>NW_025360253.1:0-2394 GCF_016433145.1 Gracilinanus agilis | reverse complement strand
GGGGGGTAAGGAATGGTGGATTGAAGTGGGAAAGGTAATCAGAAAAAGAAATGGATTGGTCACATCGGATTGATTGCTTGTTTCCTACATTTCTGCCTTCTTTCAATATAGTAAAAGAAAGGGAAGAATGCCTCTGGCTCACAAGGCAGATTCTGAGGACAACTGACAAAATGAGAGGAAGAATATGAGATCAGAAGGCAAGGAAGGGTTTTGATCAGTAACAAGTGTCCAGATGGATAATCACGAAATCCCCCAAGTGACCCATAAAATGTTCCAGTGGGCTGCCCACTCCTGTCCTCCCCAAGTTCTCTGGCAGGCCCCAGCTAAATCTTTGGATTATATCTGGAAGAAAGTAGCAATTAGGCATAAGAGATCTTTAATACCTCCCGGTAATCCCCACTAATCTCTCCCTGAATAAGAAGGGTGTGCCTGGAATTCTGGCTCTTCAGTACCAAGCAGCAGTAGCGAGGATGGGGAGGGAAGCAAGGAGGAGCGTGGCTGGCCCTGGACCAGGGAAGCAGGAGGGATGGAATGTCTGCAATCACCAATCCTGCATCCCTGAATCAATAAACTTTCATCACTTCGGAGTTTTTATATTGCAGAACAAGAAGCTAAATTGGTTCAAGGAAGGTCGGCCCAGGTTGGAACCATAAAATTACAAAAGCAGGAGGGAATTTGGGGATTGGCAGTCCAGCTTCTTTATTTTAGAGAAAAGGAAGCAAAGGCTCAAGGTTCAGTGCCCTGCTCAGCATCACATCGCCCAGCAGAGTGGGATTTAGTCTCCTGGCTTGAGTTTATGTCTCCTGGCTCCATGTCCAATGTTCTTTTCCATATCACCATGCTGGTTATCTTGGAAGTGGTGAAGATTTTTACAAAATGCTAAGTTTTCCCCTTATTTTTATTTTGCCTGTAGATTACTATTCCACAATGGTTTATTATTAAATGTTTGCATTCCAGCAGCTAAAATCTGGTCCAGCAATCCCTGCCACTCGTGGGAAGAATTATCTAATGATTCTTTGCGGAAAAGAAATAATAAATTATGTGAGCAATGTAAAAGGTGATGATTTTTATATGTAAAATGATGGCATCCATAATCTATTAATGTCTCTGTTTTGGTGGGATAAATATAAATATTTATTCTGGATCAAAGTGAACATGAATGTCCAGTTTTAGACTCAGGAACTTCTTGACTTACCTCCAGATCTTTGCAGGAGATGTAGGCTGTATGAAAAAAAAAGAGAGACTAAGATTAAAACTCACATTTTCAAAAATAATCATGAAAGGAGGCAGATTTAAAATACATTCATAAGGGGCAACTGAGTGGCTCAGCAGATTGAGAGCCAGGCCTAGAGAAGGGGGATCGTGGGTTCAATTCTAGCCTCAGACATTTCCTAGCTGTGTGACTTTGGGCAAGTCACTTAACCCCCATTGCCTAGCCCTTACCACTCTTCTGCCTTAGAAACGATACAGAGAAGTGATTCTAAGACAGAAGATAAATAAAATACATGAATAGAGGAAGCATAAAACCTAATTATTCAGTGAAATTTAGTGAAATTGCCTAATAATAAGAAGAATGAATCAGATCTGGGATGATGAGCCATTTCAAAAAAACCTTTCTGAATTTACAATTCAAGGAGGGTTTTGTTTTGTTTTGTTTTGTTCTTACTATTAACTATGAAATTCATGCAGCCTCTGCAAAGCGGTATCTACACATTAACCATTTAGTCAACAAGTATCTATTAAGCATTTACTATGAGAGAGGCATGGTGTTAAATATTGGGAATATGAAGAAAGGAAGAAAAAAAAATTCCAGCCCTGCTTTGCAGAAGCTCACAGTCTCATGAAAGAGACAACTTGCAAACTCTTATGTCCAAACCACCTATGTATAGGATAAACTGGAGATAATCAATAGAGGGAAGGCACTAGAATTAAGGATGATCAGAAAAGGCTTGTTGTATAAGGTAGGATTTTAGCTGAGTCTCGAAAGACATCGAGGAAGTCAGGAGGCAGAAATGAGGAAGGAAAGCATTCTAGAAGACATGGGAGACAGCCAGAGAAAATGCAAGAGCTGAGACATGTGACTGTCCAAAGAACAAAGCCAGTGTCACTGGATCACAGCATATGAAGAGGGGAATAAGGGATGAGAACACAGGAAAGGGAGAAAGGGCCAAATTATGAAGGACTTTGAATGCCTAACAGAGGAGTCTGTATTTGATCCTGAAGGAAAAAAGATACCAATATAACTTATTAAACAGGGATTTCATGTGGTCAGACTAGGTCTTAGGAAGATCCCTTTGACAGCTAAGTGGAGAATAGATACAATAAAAAATGGAACCAATATTTCAGAGCCCTACACACACACACACACACACACACACACACACACACACACAC
>NW_025360252.1:0-3592 GCF_016433145.1 Gracilinanus agilis | reverse complement strand
GTCCTAGGTTCAAATCTGGCCTCGGACACTTCCTAGCTGTGTGACCCTGGGCAAGTCACTTAACCCCCGTTGCCTACCCTTACCACTCTTCTGCCTTGGAGCCAATACTCAGTATTGACTCCAAGACAGAAGGTAAGGGTTTAAAAAAAAAAAAATCAATGACAAGGAGGGGCTCAGAAATCATAGTCTAATAGGGAAAGTACTGGCTCTGGAACAGAGAATGGATTTAAATTCCACATCTGATACTACCTGTATGACTGGGGAAGTTGTTTAACTCTCTTGGGTCTCAATTTAATCATCTATAAAATGGAAGAGCAGGCAGGGGGTGGGGGGAAGTAGAATAAATACCCCAGAAATACCTGCCAACTAAAAATTTCTTAACCTATAGTCCTTCATTTGCAAGTTCTTTCAGGTTCTTTGGATAAAATTCTTAAATATATTCATTTATCTTGGATTGCAATTCTTTCTCATTTAATTCTTTCTATGATTTCCAATCTGAAGTGATTTTACTTGCCACCCTTATTTGGCTTTCTGCTTTCTCTCATCAAGTAAAATCATTTTCCTTTCTGGATTAATGGGGCAGATAATGGCCAATTTTTTATTCTTTTAATAATATGGATCAAGGTATAAACTCATGCAAAGTGCTGGCTCGCTTCTTGGGATACAAAGACACCAATTAGGCAAGCCTTGTCCTGGGGAAATATAACATGTACACCAGTAAACTTTGTTTTTCAGTCATTTTTCCAGTGATGTCTTATTCTTTATGACCCCATTTGGGGTTTTCTGAGCAAAGATACTAACTTGGTTTGCCATTTTCTTTACTAGCTCATCTGACTAAGACCAATAGGGTGAAGTGACTTGCCCAGGATCATACAGCGAGGAAGTGTCTGAAGCCAGATTTGAACTCAGAAAGAAGAGTCTTCTTGATTCCGGCCACAATGCTCTATCCACACACTGTTCCATATAGATGTTCAATATGAGTTAAAATAATACAAAGTACTTTCAAGAGGAAAAAGGAAAGGGAAGAGAATAACTATTTACTTAGCACTTACTATGTGCCAGGAACTGTGCTAAATGCTTTACAAATATCACTTTTGATCTCATTTGAGGAAGGGAGTCTCATTGGGGTAAAGGGAAAGAGACCAGAAAAGCCTTTATATAACAGGTGATAGCTTCACTGGCTTAAAAGAAAGCAAACTTTCTTTCATTCAACAAACATCTATTAAGTATCTAGCATGCAGGAGCAGCTGGGTGGCTCAGTGGATTGAGAGTCAAGTCTAGAGATGGGAGGTTTGAATTTCAAATATGACTTCAAACATTTCCTAGCTGTGTGTCTCTGGGCAAGTCACTTAACCCCCATTGCCTAATCCTTACCTCACTTCTGCTTTGGAACCATTAAATAGTATTGATTCTAAGACAGTGATTCCCAAAGTGGGCGCCACCACCCTCTGGTGGGTGCTGCAGCGATCCAGGGAGACGGTGATGGCCACAGGTGCATTTATCTTTCCTATTGTTGCTATTAAAATTTTTTTAAATTAATGTCCAGGGGGCTAAGTAATATTTTTTTCTGGAAAGGGGGTGGTAGGCCAAAAAAGTTTGAGAACCACTGCTCTAAGATGAAAGGCAACAGCTTCAAAATTAATTAATTATTTAATTTGAGATTTATAGGTAATAAAATAAAATACCTAGGATGTGTGCCAGAGACCCAGAAAAAGGTATTTCATTAGTATCCATGCAATACCAAGATGAAAAATAAGCATCCAGCAAGTTGGATGGATCCATGGGAGAACATGGGCAAAAGCATCACAAGATAGGTAAACAGGAATGGGTTTGGAAGCCTCACCTTGGGAAAGAATACTCACATGGATGAAATCTCAAGTCCACCAGAGGCTGAAGATTTTCCATAGCCACCGTTTATTTTCTCTAGTCTTCCTCTTGATCCCTAAGCAAGCTAATTTTTGTTTTCTAAACATCATTGTTGCCTTTAACAGTCAAATGTTCGTTGCAAGCTTCAGCTCATTTCTGAATTTTGCATTCTTGACTGTTTTAGAACTTC
Source organism: Gracilinanus agilis (assembly GCF_016433145.1). Taxonomy (NCBI): domain Eukaryota; kingdom Metazoa; phylum Chordata; class Mammalia; order Didelphimorphia; family Didelphidae; genus Gracilinanus; species Gracilinanus agilis. The sequence continues at coordinate 1,536 of NW_025360252.1, read as the reverse complement.
ATCATGTTTTAATATTCATTTGTTGTTATTCCTTTTTTTAAAAAAATATCCCAATTATATGTAAAAGCAGTTTTTAACATCCATTTTTTTTAAATTGAGATCCAAATAGTTGTAACTTCTTCTTGCTTCCAGTTGCTGCTTATGTTGTTTTGTTAATCCCAGTTGGATGACGAATTCCCTATAAAACCATACCAATATCTTTAGTCTTCTCTCTCTCTCTTTCTTTTTTTAATGGCTCTCATCTTCTGTCTGAGAAATCAGTATTGTACATTGGTTCCAAGGCAGAAGAGTGGTAAGGCTAGGCAATGGGGGTTAAGTGACTTGCCCAGGGTCACACAAACAGGAAGTGTCTGTGGCCAGATGTGAGCCCAGGATTCCTCCAGTGTCAGGCTTGGCTCTCTATCCACTCTCATTTTCTTCAAGACAAAGTTGCTGAATTGTAATTTGAACAGAAAAGACAATTGTGGCTATTGGTTTGCATCTGACTTGACAGACCACAAAATTAGCATAATCATTCCATTGGCTACAAATGTCTTCATTAAAAAAAATAATAATAAAAAACCACAGAGGCTGAGTTTTAGAAAACTTCCTTTTTATTCATTGTCTTTCTGTAGCTCTCTCCCTCTCCCCACCTGTCTCTTCCATTTGTCTTCCCAGATTTGTATCTAGAATGGATCCTGTCTTCATTGTAGCACTTTGAAACTTGCCAGGGAAGGTTAGGTCAATTTCAAGTCTATTTCATTCCAAGGAGACCTGAGTGTACATTTGGGGGGGGGGAGGGGAGGAGGGGTGAAATTGGCTACAGATAATGATGTAATCTTGCCTGTCACCAGATAGAAACAGAAAAATCTTTGGTCAGATGCTACTGTTGGGTTTTCCCCCCTACAGCAATGGTAGATTAAAGCTACAAAGTTAAAAAGAATAATTTCCACATAGAATTCCTCTGATACACTTTTTTAATAATTTTAAATGGATAAATTGAATCTCTTTGCCTAGAACCAGTGTATGACTACTGCTATACACAGCTTAATTTTTATTTTTCATCATTAGTATCATTTTTTATCTGGACCTATGTTTTCATAATATAGGGAATTTGCAATATGGAAACTCCTTCAATTCATTTTGCCTGGCACTCACACTCTTAAAGAGTGTTGAAGTGAATCATCCATGACCCCAAAGCTTTTTTGTGTCAGAGGCAGGGTCTGCATTGGGTGACTTCTGTATCCAAGGCCAGTTCCCCATCCCCATCACTAGGCTGCCCCTCCATAACTGTCACATTTTATTGGAGATTCTAATTTTTAGCACAATTTTGAAAAGATTTTAAGGCCAGAATTTATTTGAGCATAGTCTTGCCCCCATCATTTAAATGGGTGCCAAAATATAAATTTGCATTTATTACTGTAGTAGAAACTAGCCCAATAAGGTTGACTCTATCTCATACTTGTACCAACTAAGAAACTATAAGTCTAGAATACAAATTCTTTGGAAGCCTTTTCTCTCTCTCTCTCTCTCTCTCTCTCTCTCTCTCTCTCTCTC
>NW_025360251.1:0-5494 GCF_016433145.1 Gracilinanus agilis | reverse complement strand
TGGCTCAGCCTGGCCACAGCCAAACCAGAGCAAGCAAGCTGTTGTATGATGTCTTTCAGCTTTTTCTTCTTACCAGATTTTATGCCTTTACAGCCTTCAGGAACCACCCCTTTTCCACCCTCTTCTTCTCTGCCCACTTCCTGGATCCCTCCCAGGCTCAGGATACCTAGATATCTAAAGATGGTTTGAATTCCTAAATATCTAGGGGACAGAAGAATAGGAGGATTCACGGTCTGGATACAGGTTGACAAATGTTAATGAGGTGCAAGACAGGAGTTCTTGCAAGGTTGAGCCAAGCAAGCCTCAGATCCCAATAGACAAGGGTCTACAGATCCCAGGTCCAAGGGAAAGGAAAGGAACCAAAAGCCAGGGCTGCCAGGGTATTTATACCCCACTGGCCAACCGCTTTCTCCCCTGTCCTCATGGCCTCTGGGAACATTCTGATGTCCAATGGTCTTCACCTGTCAATCAATGGTGAGACTCTCTGCTCCCAGAGTTTCAATATAACATTCCTCATGAAGTGGAATAATTACTACTGAGACATAGAACCCAAGCTTTCTTGGATCAGTGACTAACCAGATATGAGATCACTCTACTAGGCAATGACAACATCACATTAAAGAGATGTAGTACCTTTAATCCTGCCATGCTTTTGCCAGATTTGCCAAGGAATGGAGAACATCTACATGACTGTGAAAAAGTGAAAAATTGCAGAAAGGCATTGGGAAATTTTAACTGACACAACGTTAGTCAATGCTGATCTCATACTTTTCACTGATGGCTCATCTTTCATGAGGGATGGCATAAGATACACCGGAGCTGCTATAGTTACAGAGTTTAAACAGTTTGGTATGCAGCACTTCCATCAAATCTGAGTGCTCAAGCAGCTGAGTTAATTGCATTGAAGCAAGCTTGTTTAATATCAAAGGATAGAGATGCTACAATATACACAGATTCTAAGTATGCATTTGGTACCTGTCATGCAGTAGGAAGTCTATGGTTCCAGCATAGGCTCTTAACATCTTCGGGAAAAACTATAACCAATACAAAGATCATTAATGAACTTTTGGTTGCTCTGCAATTGCCAAGGAGGTTAGCTGTGGTTCACTATCCAGCACATACTGGGAATACTGACTTCGTAGCAAGGGGAAACCATAGAGCAGACACAACAGCAAAAATGGCAGCTACAGAAAGTCCTGCAATGATTTTAAATCTCTCTATCATAAGTGAAACAGATTTGGCAAAAGCTTGTAATGAAAAGGAAGTCAAAAAGTGGAGACAACATTTTAAAAGCACAGCAAAAGAACAGTGTTTGGAATGCATTTTATGGAAAGCCAATATTACCAAAAGCTTTTTACAACCATATTTGCAGAGCAATACACAAGAAGAGTCATTTTGGCACATAAGGCATAGTTTATTCAGTGAAGAAATCATGTATAGCCCCAGGTATTACAACTATTGAATTTAAGATCTGTGCATCTTGCCAAGTATGTCAACAGTACAACCAGTCTTTTTTCAGGCAAAAAGCTTTTGGAGAAAGACAACTAGATTTTATCCCTTTTGAGCATTTGCAGATAGATTTCATATTGTAAAAGGGGAAAAAATTATGGTTGATTGAATATTTTAAATGGGTGGTTGCCAGGAATTGAATAAATATCAATCCTAATGATTTTTAGCAATTTATTTATAAAATATAGGAGAGAGTGAAAGTAGAGAAATGAGAAGAGGGCAGAGTAAGAGATCTAGCTTAACAAACTAGATTATGTGTTTAAGCCCTGGCTTTACTCTGGCAGGGCTCCAGAGGCCCCAGCTGGAGAGCCTAAACATCAATTAACAAGGGTTTTAACCACGAGGCCTCCTCCCAATCAAGGGACCCCTCCAGAGGCTAGTACCTCCAAGGGAGCTAAGGAAGGGAGTCAGTCTTTTTTCACTCACCATGTGTAGTTCTAAGGGAGAGATTTAAGAACAGTCTCTCATCAAGTCCAAGGTCCCCAGCCAGAGCTCCTACAGGTCCAGTTCAAGGCTGAAGAGCCCAGGCTCCCTGGAAGTTCTTGCAATTTATCAAGACCATTTCTTTCATCACTTCCTGTGCCTTCCTTCAATTTCAAATGTACCAATTACAACAAGGCTTTGCTTAGGACTGCCCAGGGGGCAGTCAGTCAATTCTGTTCCATCATCTACTCTTGCAGAGGTAGGTCAAAGACCTCCCCACTTGAAGATTAAGTGATGGTGTTTACACTTTCAGTGATTAAATCTAGAAATGGGCAAGGTAGGATTAATCCTATCTTCACAATATCAGTGCCAAAAGCAAGAAGTTCTAAATACTGCTTGGCCATAGTAGATCAATTGACAAGGTGGCCAGAAGTTTTTCCATCTAATAAGAATACTGCAAATTTTGTGGCAAAGGTGTCATTAAAAGAAATCATGCCCAGATTTGGCCTGTCAGCAAGGATAGATTCTGACAGGGGAAACACCTCACTGACTCAGTATTACAACAGATACATGAAAATTTGGGAATAATACCTAAATTTCATGTTCCTTATCATTCACAAAGTCCTGTGTAAGTGGAAAGTTTAAATAGAGAAATCAAGACCATGATAGGAAAGTTATGCACAGAAATACATTTAAAATGGCCAGAGAAACTATGCCCAAAGGGTGCTAAAATACTGTCTGCTCTTTGATCCAGCCATACCACTGCTAGGTTTATACCCAAAAGAGATCATAGGGGAAAAGACATGTACAACAATATTTATAGGTGCACAATTTGGAGTGGCAAAAAACTGGAAAACAAGGGTATGCCCTTCAATTGGGGAATGACTGAACAAATTGTGGTATCTGCTGGTGATGGAATAGTATTGTGCTCAAAGGAATAATGAACTGGAGGAATTCCATGTGAACTGGAATGACCTCCAGGAATCGATGCAGAGTGAAAAAAGCAGAACCAGGAGAACATTATGCACAGAGACTGATACACTGTGGTAAAATCAATGTAATGGGCTTCTCTACTGGCAGCAATGTAATGATCCAGGACAATTCTGAGGGACTTATGAGAAAGAACACTATCCACATTCAGAGGAAGAACTATGGGAGTAGAAACACAGAAGAAAAACCACTGCTTGAACACATGGGTTGATGGGGATATGATTTGGGACATAGACTCTAAACGACCATCCCACTGCAACTATCAATAATATGGAAATAGGTCTTGATCAATGACACATGTAAAACCCAGTGGAAATGTGTGTCGGCTATGGGGGGGGGGAGGTGGGTTGTGGGGAGAGAGAGAACATGAATCATATAAGAATGGAAAATTTTTCTAAAAAAATAATAAATTAGAATTAAAAAAATAAGAAAATAGCCAGAGATTTTACCTTTAGCCTTGTTTTATTTAACAACCAGACCCAGAGGTGATCTACACATTTCACTGTATGAAATGCTTTTTGGTCACCCTCCATTACAATCTAAGACTTTCAGAAATGTGTGTGTTTCAATGTTAACTGGAGATACCACAATAGCAGGGTACATAAGAGAGTTACAAACAAGAATCAGAGAGTTGCAAGAATTGGGAACACTTGTGCAACCAGGACCTATCAATTTCACACTGCATAATATAAATCCTGGTGATATAGTCTATATAAAAAACTTCAATAGAACAACAAATATACAGCCTCCTTGAGAAGTTTCATATAAAGTTTTGTTAATCACACCAACTACTGTAAAAATAGGAGAAAAGTCAAACTTGATTCATTGCTCTCATAAAAAAAATTGACAACAGTGGAAGATGCTTTAGGTGAAGATGATGTCAAGACTGAGAAGATAAAGAGCAACACAACACTGGAAGAACTACAATGAGGACAATGGCAGCAAAAGAAAGACGACAACAACAACAATTGGATAAAGACTACTACACAAAACAACAATGATAAAACAATTGGACGATATTGCTAAGGACACTATTTCAAGGACACATTGGACAAAGATCACTACAATCAAAACTGAAAACTATATCTAAGAAGACTGAAGACTGGATTTCTAAAGACACTAAGCTGTGCATTTGAATGGAAAACGTTTGAATCTTGTTACAAAGGAGGTTTGTATGCAAAGATATATGTTAGTATAAAGTTTAAGGTTTAAGAATAATTCTTATTAATATAATACATAGAATGTTAAATAGGGATATTAAAATGTTCTAACTAGTTACTACATACAATACTTAAGGCATAAAATTATTAAAGATAACTTAATTAAAATACAAAAGTAAATACCTTGATTCATAGGAATTTTATATCTTTCTTAAAGAGGTTTATTTTTTTACACTCATAACAGGAGGGATTTTATATCTTCCTAGGACATGACTTCAGGGGGTATGTAAATATTATGTATATTCTGTATTTATGTATATTTTTGTATAATAGCTTTTTCAAAAGGTTTTTTGTTTGTTTTCATAGTATTATGAGTTGATTTTGAAATTTTTATCTTCAGATAGAATTTTTCTGTAATAGAATGGTTATAGTTTGTTTTTCTTTCCCATAGTGTTGTAAGATGATTTTGAAATTTTTATCTGTAGATAGGATTTTGTTTTCTTTAATAGTATAGGTGGAATAATGTGTTATTTTGTTATTGCAATTATTTCCATTTGAATTTTTTGTAACTGTAAGGCGATTTGCATTTTGCAAGATTTTCTTTACTTTCTCTTATTCTTTTTTCTGTCTATCTGTCTCTAACATAGTAATAAAATAGTTTAGTTTAGTTTCAGAATAAGAATAGTTAGGTGTTTGCTTCATTTGAAAAAAACACATCTTTTTAAAGAAGCACAGGAGGAAATATAAGGGTTAATTAGTTAATGGGAATTAGGTCTTGAACAATGATACATGTAAAACCCAGTGGAATTGTACATTGGCTAAGGAGGGGTTAGGGGAGTTTGGGGGAGAGGGAAATAACAAGAAATATGTAACTATGGGAAATATTCAAAATTAAAGTTAAATATAATTAGTTAATTGGATTAATTAGAGAATAAGACTAATTATAAGGAGGTCTCCAGCTTAGAAAAGAAGTTTTGAAGGTTTACCTTAAGAGCCAGTTAGAATCTTTCTGGGGATTACTTAAAAAAAACTCCTAGTGGCCCTTGGAAGGGACTGTTGAGAGATAATAGTCACTCTTGGGATTGTCTTCTCAGGAGTAAGGGAGTCAGAGATTTCCTCAGATCACTCTTGGAAGATTTTGGTGGTGGATATTTGGAAAATTCATATTTATATCTCAGAAGACTGTTAGTAACTGAACTGGCTTAGGTGAGTTACTGAAGCTGTTTTCCTCTGGAACTCTCCAGGGGCCAGCATAGAGCAGGAGATATACAGAGAACTTGCCTGTGAAAAATCCTAACAAGCAAGTCTGATCTCTGAGACTGGAGCTGCTGTAAATTAGATTTCTAAATAAGAATAGATCTAGTAAGATAGATAGATAGATAGATAGATAGATAGATAGATAGATAGATAGA
>NW_025360250.1:0-1135 GCF_016433145.1 Gracilinanus agilis | reverse complement strand
ATTTTTAATACCTTAAATTACCTTAGAGTTGTGCTAATCCTAAATTCCTATATGCTCTTCAGGGGGCAAAGGAAGCAACAGGCATTTATTAAGCGCCTACAATGTGCCTAGCACTGGGCTAAGTACTTTATGAATATTATTTCATAGAAAATTGGATAGGACCCTAAATTTCCCAGTGAGAAAACTCTCTCTACTGATATACCTTCTCAACAACTTGCTGAGACTTAAAGTGTTACCTAAAAGGGACAGGTAGGTGACTCAGTGGATAGAGAATCAGACCTAGAGACAAGAGGTCCTAGATTTAAATATGACCTTAGATACTGCCTAGCTGTGTGATCCTAGGCAAGTCACTTAACTTCCAATGCCTAGCCCTTACTGTTCTTCTGCTTTGTGTAAAAAGTGTAAAATTATGGTTGGACTGAATATTTAATAGGGTGGTCACCAGGAATTTAATTAATCCCAAATGATTTTTTAGCAATTTTTTTTTATAAAATAGAGGAAAAGAGTGAAAGTAGAAAAATGAGAAGAGGGCAAAGTGAGAGATCTAGCTTAACAAGCTAGATTATATACTCAAGCCCTGGCTTTATTCCGCCAGGGCTCCAGAAGCCCTGGCTGGAGAGCCTAAAGATCAATTAACAAGGGTTTTAGTCACAAGACCTCCTCCCAGATGAGGGGCCCCTCCAGAGGCTAGTACCTCCAGGGAAGCTAAGGAAGGGAGTCAGCCTTTTTTCACTCACCCACATGGTCATTCCAAGAGAAAGCAGTCCTCAGTCTGAGCTCCTCCAGGGTCAAGTTGAAGGCCAAAAAACCTGTTCACAGGAGGTTCTTGCAATTTATAAAGGCATTCCTTTCAACACTTCCTGTGCCTCCCTCCCATTTTACATGCACCAATTACAACTAAAGTTTTGTTTAGGAGGGCCCAGGGAGCAGTCAGTGGATTCTGATTTGTCACCCTCTATTGCACATGTGGGTCACAGAACTCCCCCACTTGAAGACAAGTGGAGTTTGTACACTTTTGGTAATTAAATCTAAAAGTGGGCAGAGTAGAGTTAATCCCATCTTCACACTTGGAACCCATACTTAATATTGGTTCTAAGACAAGAAGGTAAGGATTTTAAAAAAAAGAAAGAAAGGA
>NW_025360249.1:0-1202 GCF_016433145.1 Gracilinanus agilis | reverse complement strand
ATATAGATATATATAGATATATATATATATTAACAGGGTACTCCTAAAGACCAAATAGTCTTCAAGATCCAAAGGAAAGAATTGCTAATAGCAAAATTTCAAACACTTAGATCGAGGGGAGATTTTGGTAAAAAGAAATCAAATCATAATTTGAGTAGAAGTCTCCCCTCAATTTATACCACGGTAGGCTACCTTACTACTGATAAAGATGATTCTGATGCCATTGTCCACCTACATGGCATTGGGGTGTAAACCCTTTAAGGACAAAGATTTTTTGTATTCTTTAATAAATATGCCAAGCCTAGTAAGCTGCCGTTCACCCTTAGACACTCAATATTTGTTCATGGATTGACCAACCTCTCTATGCCTCCTCCCAGCCCTGCCCCAGGATAGATTTTTGGAGGGTATTTAAACTAGCCCTGGGGAATTTCAGTTACAGACTTCCTTTGGCCTCAGAAACCGCTCCATCTGTCGCACAAACTTTCTCAATGCCTTCCTGGCAGTCATTTCAATTTCCCTGACAGAAAAAGTTGTGGTCTGTGCCACGACTTGAAGGTTCATTTAATGTAGATTTTGATGGGTGAACTGTAAAATAACCTCAAGTCTGAGGCGCATTTTTTAGATTGAAGGTGAGAGACCAATTAGTGGCACTAACTCCTTGGACAGATGGTTATTATGTGATAACTGAGGTGCCTGTCCTGTCCTGTGCCATTAAAAAGTCATCTTTTCCCTAATATCTTTCATTATGAAGAAAGAGAGTTGTACATACTTCACAGACTGTAGGCATCTTTCCTCTACAAAGTGAAGTTTAGAGCTGGATAGGACAGGGCCCAGGCATATGAAGACATGGAATGTGTCTCTTGAGTCGCTGGCCATGATAGCAAGAGAGAAACAGACATGGGAAATATATACAATACAGTTAAGAGCAAGGGATTCAGAATAGAGAAGAAACAAGCCACTTTATGACTCAGTTATCTGAAAGTGCTCTATTCTGAAACGAAGCCTTACACAAACATCCATTGCTGGACCACCAAAGGCAAGCCAGGTGGGAAATGATTTACGGCACAACTATCAAAAGGAATTAGTACAAATGGGACCATGCATTTCTTTGAAACACTTTCTATTCCAAAATAGAAAGAAAGAAAGAAAGAAAGAAAGAAAGAAAGAAAGAAAGAAAGAAAGAAAGAAAGAAAGAAAGAAAG
>NW_025360248.1:0-3797 GCF_016433145.1 Gracilinanus agilis | reverse complement strand
GTCACTCTCTCATTGAGATATTTCATGTTTCCTTCTATTTTTTCAGTTTTTTGACTTTGTTTTATTTGTTCTTGTTGTCTTGAGAGATCATTAGCTTCCAATTGCTCAATTCTAGCCTTTAGGGATTGGTTTTCAGCTATAATCTTTCGATTTTCGGCTATGATCTTCTGGTTTTCGGCTATAATCTTCTGGTATCCCTAAGCTTGTTTTTAAAAAAACAAACAAAAAACCTTTTTTTTTTTGGTGGCAAAGAAATGGAAGCTGAAGGGATGTCCATCAATTGGTGAATTACTAAAGAAGCTGTGATATGTGATTGTAATGGAATACTATTGTGCCAAAAAAAAAAAAATATGATGAAGAGTGCCACGATCTTGTCTTGCAGAGGCCAGCAGACCCAGGGAAGCCAGAGAAAATGCTAGCCTGTTTTCTTCCAGTTTGTGAGCTCCTAACCTAGCAAGATGAGAGCGATCATAGGCTGGACCTGCAGAGCCTACAGCCTCCCTGGATGCAGCCTGAGGACTCCATGGAGTCGTAATGGCAACTGCAACTCAACCCAGCCATGTCTTTGGTTTTCTGACGGGTCAATGAGATACATTGAGAAATGACTCTCTGCTGCCTTCCATGACCACAGACCTGCCCTAGGTACATGAAGCTCTGCCTCTCCGTCGTCTATATTGTCTTCTACTCACTCCTCTTTTGGGAAACCAGAGGGCCAACTCCCAGACCATTTTCTTCCTCTGCCTCTCTGGGCCTCCCAGCAGACCATTTTCTTTTCCTTCTTCAAAAACTTTGTACCGCCAATTCACTAGAGCCCCTTCATCTTTGGGCTACTTTATTGCTTCCCCATGAGCCTCTAGTTCTTCCCCTTGACCTTGAATGAATGCGTACTTCACTGCGGATGATTATCAAAGCAAAATCAAAATATTCTTCAGAATTACTGAAATACCAACTTGTCCTCTACCTGGCTTCTCTCTTCTTCAGTCTTCTTTTCCAACTGGCGTAGTGCTCCTGAAAACAGAAAATTGGGAGAAAAAGGTTATCGTCTCAGTTCCCATAGCCATTAATGATCCCGCCTTTTTTCTGAGCACTTTTGCTTTCTGTTTGCCTCTACAAGATTTCTAAGAAGTCCTCAACTGATATATACATGGAATCTAAGGGTTCCATCCCTGTGTCAAGTTACCACCATTGGAGTGACAGTTAATCCTGCTTTATGCATCCAGCGCCTGTTACAACTTGTTCATGTCATCCTATTCCCAGAATAAGAATGTCCATTCCTTTGATTACAACTGACACTGTATCAGACCAGGCAGATCTGAAAAGTCAGTTTGGAAATGCTGGAGATGTAGTGTTCAGCGTTTCTCTTTGTGTGGGTGTTCTGCTCACTACCGCCATCCTTTACTTCTTTGGAGTTAGAAAGGACCTAACAGAACCAAAGTGGTCCCAAGCCATGGATTTAACCCTAGATTTGACAACTCATAAAGATACTCACCTGAAACATGGCCCCTCAAGGACTTCAGGAAAGCTCTGTACCAGGTTACAATGACGGAGGCAAACAAATAGCTTCATGGGACAAACAGGGTCGCTGCAATAAGATTCTGACATTGGATCTTGACAAATCCAGCAGTGAGTGATGAAAGACTCACAGTAGAAAAAGGATACTCTTGCAGTTTCAAGGCTGCTCTTGGAAAGGAGGTACTGGACTATATTGATAGTACATAAGGGGATTTTGGAAGAAAGCATTAACTTTCTTACTGTCATATTTGTATCCCTGTGACATGTAAAGGAGAATTTCTATGGTTCGCATGTCATTTCTTCTGAGTGACCTACAAATTGTTATTTCTTTTATAATGAAATTAATAAATATTTATTAAGTGAATGAATGGGTGAGTGAATAAATGGAAGGATAGGCCAGGATCTTTTAAAAAAGTATCAGCTCTAGATTATTTGTAAGGTGAATTTCAGTTCAAATTTTCTGTGGAAGTACCCTCTTCATGAATACTCTGCTATATATTGTTTTAAGTTATCACTTCAGTAGAAGCATAAATTTTTACACCTATGATTCATTGAGTTGACAATGTGATTTTTCTTTGGATAAACATTTGCTATTTCATTTTACATTTTGCTTTATTTTTCATTTTTGAAATTGTGACAATATATATAATAATTTGGTACATTTATTAATATTTGCTAAAATTAACTTCACAATAAAGCTAAATTAGTGATTTCCACCCAAATGAATGAAAAAGTATTTATTCAGCACTTGTTAAATGCCAGGCACTGTGATAAATGGAGGTAAAATAGTCATGTTCTCAAGGAACTCATGGGCTAATGCAGGAGGCAACATGTAAAAAAAAAAACAACTATGTGCAAACAAGATATATACAGGACAAAATGAGGATAGTCTCTGAAGGAAGGTATTAAGAGAGAAAACTGAAGAAGGCATTTTGTGGAAGGTGGGACTTTAACCAAACTTGGCAGAAGCCAGGGAAGTTAGCAGAGATAAGGAGCTAGAGAAAGTGCTCAGTCAGGAGATGGAGCATCTTGTTCAAGGAACAGGAAGAAGATCAACATTATTGGATTTCTCTGGAGAAGTATGTGTAAAAAAAGAATAGAAAGATAGGAAGGGGTCAGGTTGTAGAGAACTTTTAAAGCCAAAAAGAGGTTTTTATATTTGTTATTCATTTGTTCTATGTTGTTTTCCATTTAGATTTTTAACCACTATTATCTTATGTAAAGAAGGCTAATGGGTAACCTGTTCATTACTTTCAGGGAATATTTGGAGAGACAAGTCCCAGATTGATAAAACAGTGACCAAAATCACTTGATAAGTTGATGCAATATAAAGTTTGGAACTCAGGATTCCTCAGGTCACCCACAATTGGATGGTGTGTTGTATATGGTCTATTATATATTAGCAGCACTCTTTTCCTTCCTCCAGACACTTACTAGTTGTATAACCTTGGGCAAGTTTCTTAATCTCTTTGCCTCAGTTGCCTCAGTTGCAAAATGGGGATAGCAACACCATCTATGTCACAAGGCGGTAAGCATCAAATGATATAATATTTATAAAACTCAGCACAGTGCCCAGCACATAGTAGATACAAAAATGTATTCCCTTCCTCTGAAAACGGTCTTATGGTAGTCAATCCACTTTCATTGCAAAAGCTCAGTGTGTAGGACAGATCTGGAAGAAAAACATAGAGATGGAGCATCTTAGTTTTACTTTTTGTATCTTCTACTTGTGTTCATGTCTCTTCGAACTTCTCCATGATCTCACTTTATTGATTGGAAATCACTTTATAGATTGGAAATCTATACTTTATCAGATGGTATATCAAAGTATCTCTGATGTGAAAGATGCATTTGTACCTCTCTCATCACTGCTTAGATCTGCCCATAGAACCTAGAATAGTCTCTATTCTCTATATAGAAAGCCTTCAGTATAGATAAATGAGTAATGATGTAGGCTCTTTGAGGTCAGGGACTATCCTTTGTAATCACAGCATCTGGCTCACAATAATCTTTCATAAAAATGCTTGTTAATTAAAAAAAACTAAATCCTTACCTTCTATCTTGGAATTGATATGAAGTATTGGTTCCAAGGCAGAAGACTGGTAAGGGCTAGGCAAATGGGGTTAAGTGCCTTATCCAGGGCCACATACCTAGGGAGCGTCTGAGGTCAGATTTAAACCCAACATTGCCCATCTCCAGGTTTGGCTCTCTAGCCATTGAACCACCTAGCAGACCCTAATTTTTGATCTCTCTCTCTCTCTCTCTCTCTCTCTCTCTCTCTCTCT
>NW_025360247.1:0-3191 GCF_016433145.1 Gracilinanus agilis | reverse complement strand
TATATATATATATATATATATATATATATATATATATATATATATATTTCCATACACATACATACACACACACACACACACACACACACACACATATACCCTCTTTAGGATGGTTTGGACTCACACTCTTCTGGTTTGAATTATTCACCATAGCTAGCTCTCATATTGGCAGATCTAGGTTCCCAGAGATGAACCACAATATTGTGCCCACACTCAAATGTCTTTGATGACTTCTTTCCTTCATTACTCTCTTCTCTCCTCCTATACAAAGCTACTTTAACTCATAATCATCCTTAAAATGGTAATAAGAATGTGTTACTCCATTGAATGGCTACAAGGTACCTTTAAGCCTTGCAAAAAACTGCAAGGCTCATCAGACTGGTCCTCTGGACAATACAGACAAGCCCAGACATCTTCACTAACTAGGATTTTTATGACATTCAATCAACTCTTAATAAACTAAGGCCATGACAAAACTCCTCAGACTGACTCAGTACACTGTAGATGAGCCTAGCCACCTCTCTACTCACCAGGATTATTCATTGGTCCAACTATATCTCAACATCTAATCCTACCTAGTAAAAACAGCTACAAAATCTGACATTTCCCTTTCTGCTTTTCTCTATCAGATAAGAAAGAATAGTTTAGATCAATAGGTCCTTCTGAGAGTCTTCATCATACTGCAAATGTCACATTACAGGATAATTATTGAAAATGAAACTCACTTCCAATGACCTTGAGCCTTTATTCAGCCAATCAAGAATTTAGTAGCTGAGATCTTCTTGTTAGCAGATTACTTCTGCTGCTGGGCTCCTCTGTCCCTTGACGATTCTTCAGTTTCCATGTTCTTCACCCTTCACTCTACTGTGGTCGGTTTCTGGGTTTCTGTATTTTAGTGTCATTGCCTATAATCAGAGCTTCCTGAAACTTGGTGACTCATTTTTCCCTTAGGAGATTAAAAATGCACCAAATCTACCTTGTCAAACCAACAGTGCCTATTTAGTAATTCCATAGTTTCTAGAATTTATTTATCATTTTATGAGTTTTTAAATCTTACACCTTAAAACATTACATGTATAAGCTGAGGGACCAAAATTCCCTGTAGTGTCCATCATTCCATAAAGCAGTCCTCTTCAATAGTCTTTTTTCTGAAAACCGTGCTTCTTAACCCATGTATGATGAATTCCTATTTCAAATAACCACCTTACCACCAAATATTAGTCCATTATACTCTTGAAATTCTTCTGAGTGATGCCTGAATTTTAGAGACAAAAGCTACTAAAAACAGAAGATATGGTTATACAGAACTCTAACCGGGAATTCTGGGACATGAGTAAAATCAGTTTAGTAGAGATACATAGTGAGAAAGATCTCATTATCTAGGGAAAGAATGTTCTTCTTATGCTTCCCAATGTTGACTTCCTGGGATAAAGCCCTGGTGACTCTCTGTTGATGATGGCTCCATTACTATGGGGACAATATATGTTTTAACTGGATTATCACTATATTAAGCCCCCTAGAAGCCCCTTACCTATGATACTGATAAACTGACAAGGAAGAGTTTAAAATGCTTAAGAAAAATATGTGGCACTAATCATCCAGGAGTGTGTAAATTCCAAATTAATTACTTGTTCAGGTGTATTTTAACTACAAAAGGAAAGCGGAGGAAGACAAAATGGCTACACGTATATACTAAGCTTGATATGAAATAGAAAGATGGATATCAATAGAAAGGACTAGAAAATCTCAGGAGATTATATTCAAGAAGAATAAAACTCATGGGCTTAGATATCCATAAGTCAAGGATCAAAAGAGGGAGAAATAAAAATGATATTGTGCTGAGAATAAATTACTGATCACCCAACCAAAAAGAAGATATAGATGATAAGTTTCAGAAACAGCACAAAAATGGTACTGTGGCATGATATTGTAGAGAGGGGAGAATTCAACAACCCAGATATGTTTTACACCTTTTTTCAAAACAAAACTAATTTATAAGTTCCTAACTTGGTTAATGTTAATGTTATTTTCTAAACACAGTAGTGGTAGTGATAAGCAGAAATTTCTTTTGGACATGATTATTACTAACAAAGAGACACTAATTTCTGAAGAAGAAATTATTAGAAGTGTTAGAAATTACCATGCAATCTTAGAGTTTATGATAAGTAGAAGAAAGGTAGGTATAGCGATATGCACTCACTAAATCTGAGGAAAGCTGGTTGAAAGAAAAGATATTCAGGACTCCCAGGTCTAGTAAGTCAGTTCCCACCAACTATTCTACTTGGTTTCAATTCCTCAAACATGTTTTCTCCAGAATAAGGTGATCACCAGAAATCTTATCAGTATGGAGATTGCTTCAACCATGGTGCTCAACACCTACCTCCTCTGTACCCTCCTTTGTCTCTCCCCTCTGTTTGGAGACCTGGAAGGCAGAGGAAAAAATTCTTACCAAAGCCTCCCTTTAAAGAGGGCGCAGTATTTCCAGCCCATTCTTCATTTCGGCTTTGCTTGCTTTCAACTTCATTATTATTATGTCCCCAAGCCAGATATCTTCTAGTGCCCCTTGCCTTTTCAGCTTCCTTTTGTGTTCTCTTTCCCTCCATTATATTGTAAGCTCCCTTAGATCAGGGACTGTCTGTCTTTTTCTGATTTGTATTCCCAGCATTTAATGTAGTTCCTGGCACATAGTGGGTGTGTTTTTTTCTATGAATCTAATGATATTCTATAGTATAAGTCAGCACAAGAAAAATGGGAAATTTTTAAGAATGGAATTCTGATGACACAAATTATTCCAGTGGAGAAGGAAAGGAAGATCTATCAATAGAAACCCATATGAATATACAATGGATTTGTCAATTTTAAAAGGATATGTACAGATGAAAGAAAGCCAGTGTAGCATAATGATTAGGGAGCTGATCTTTGAATCAGGAAGACCAATATTCAAGTCTTGTCTCCAACATATATTAATGATGTGACAACCTCTAATTACTTCAACACTATTTTACAAATTTTTAGTTTGCAGTCGACACATGGAGAATTAATTACACCAATGAAAACCAAAGTCTTCATCCTCACTGTCATCCTCTTCCCTCTCTCCCTCCTTCCCCTCTCCCTCTTCCTTTGCCTCTTCCCTCTCGTTTCTTCTTCTTCTTCTTCTTCTTCTTCTTCTTCTTCTTCTTCTTCTTCTTCTT
>NW_025360246.1:0-14518 GCF_016433145.1 Gracilinanus agilis | reverse complement strand
ACATAAGGCTATGATAAGGATCAAATGAGATAATTTTAGGCTGCTTGGTACAATGCCATTGTAAGAACTATAAAAATATAAGTTATTAATGATTATTATATTCCATTCTCTGGGAATCTTCCATTATTGGAGATAGCTTGGAAGTCACTCCTTGAGTGCCTTCATCTTTGCAGCACATCTCCCAAAGATGTACATATTCTTCAGACATTTCATTAGCTCTGGCTCCAGTCACTCTTCCCAAATGCCTCTTCTCCAGCACTATTTATACTTCCTCATTTTGCTTGAGCATTGCCTGCTGAGGAATCAGGGTCCAGACATGGAGTTTTCACTGTGATTGGTGAGAGTAACTTTAAATGAAACTGACATAGCAGTACTTGAAGGTTTATATAATCCGTACAATAATTTCCTCATTCTGAGGGAAACATATAACAAAAACTAGGACTCCACCAGGGTGAATTTTATTCCCACAGAAGTCCCTTCAGCTGTACCTTAAGATCCAGGAACTACATCATTAGAGGAAGTAACTTCAGAGATGAAATCATGAAGCACTCCACTCCCATAGCTGCTTCCTCCCTGGATCCTCCTTGAGAAGAACTAATACATAGAAATCTGGGTTAAAGGGTTGAACTTTAAGTCTAAGAAACAGAGTTATGTACATGCCTGTGTGGTTCCACAGAGGGCCTGAGTTAAAGGGTAGGGCTTCAGGGGTCTGGGTAGTAGACAGAGATGAGGAAGTAGATAAAGAAGAGGCAAGGAAACCATGCCCATCCTAGGCTGAGCTTTCCTTGGCACCACTAGAAAGACAGGAAAGGGGGCTATTAAATGGAAGGTGATGAATGATTTGAGTTACATGATGAAGTTAGACCCTTGACTAGACTTGAAATACAAACAAGTCTTAAGAAAATACAGCAACAACTAGATTTTTAAAAGCCTCAGAATGGATGTATAAATTATACTTTGCTAAGAAGAGCATGACACTTGATTTCTGAGGAAGTTAGACAATTGGCATCTATATGCAGAGATGCTAAAGTTGATACCACCTAAAAAGCCCTAGAGAACTTGTTAAAACAATTTCACCAATGCCCAAAAGATACAATCCCTCTTTATCTTTACTCATGATTTCTGGGCCTGCAAGGCTGCAAACTTCTCACTGTCATCCATCAAAGTTAAGGGACAGGCCTGATGGACTTCTTTAGAGGAAGGCTGGGGTTTGGACCAGGCCATGGGCATTATGTTGTAGTTCTATCATAGTATTAGTGTACCTTCCCTGGAGGATCCCTGGAAGGGACTAGAAAATGTTCAACTAGATAATGAAGCCAAAGCTGTGTTCTTGAAAGAACCCTGAGAAAGCCTCATGCCCTCCTCCTTCCCAAGATGGCAGGCACTGAGACTGTGCAGTCCCTGTTGTACGACTTGGACTTTGTGAAGGGACCCCAAAGTGACCCTGAATATCAAGTATTTGCTATGCAAACGAATGGTGTAGAATTGGGGAAAATGTAAGATGACAGGAGTCAGTGACAATGAAGTCTCCCTAATCCCTGGTCTTTGGAGAGACACAGGCAGGCTTGACTGGATGGGAGGGGCAGGAGCTTGTGAAGTACTCCTTCACCTCCCCCCTCCCTCTCAGCAGTTGGAAGTCAGTTAACTGTTTGGTAATGGTGGATATTTCTAGCTTGATAACTTCTGGGCCAAGATGGTAAGTGGATGGAGACTAAACCCCTTTGTGATAAAATATTTCTCTGTATTATTTCCCCACAGGATAGAATAGGTGAGGTTTGGTGTCTTAGATGCAGCTCACTGGCTCAGAGGTTAGGATCAACTTCAGAGCCACTAGTAAGAGGAACTTGGCTTTTGGCGGATGTATTTCCCCAAATTATCTTTATCCAGATACTGTTCCTAGATGATAAGGGTTTAATGATATCTGGGAATGGGAAGGGGGAAAATGGCTTAGGATTGATAGGTAAGGAGAAACTACCTAAAACAGCTATGTCAAATAAGCAGCCCCTCCCCCAAAAGGGGGAAATGTATCTTGAATGGCTGATTTCCTATCAAAGCCTCTAAATATTCTTCTTTCTGAACCTAAATAGCTAAACTAAGGTTGACTGTGGTTTTTGTTGAAGGTCTCACAGAATAAAACAGCGTTGGCTTTCAGAGATTGAATGGCTCCAGCAGCTACACAGAGTATGTGTGCCCAGAGCCCAGAGCCAAGGCTTGGGATCCTTGCAAGAAGGGTGACCTGGCTTTTATACCAGGACTCCAACTGCCTTTAACTGCCCCCTCTCTTAGAGATCTGGGGGGCACTATCGAATTCTTTGATGTAGCTTGAACCCCTCTCAGAAATATGGATCCCACAACGGGGTCTGGGAAAAGGGGAGGTAAATAAAATAATAAATAAGAGAATATTGCCCAGGGACCCACATCCCACACTAAGCCAGGAAACAGTGAAGCAAGAGGACCTCATGACACAGGACAAAGTGTCAAACAGTTCAAGATACCCTGCATTAGGGAGCAAGGGATCTGGGTATCTCTAACTGGTAGCCTTAGATCATAGCCACCAAGAAATTCAAGCCCTTATTAATATAGTGTAAGGAAAAGAACAGAGCAGCTTCAATACTCATGCCACAGAAGCCTCATATCTACACATCTGACAGAGTCTTAAGGAAACTGGCTCCCCTTGAGACAATGACCCTTTCTCAGCACTCATAGTGCTCTGCATTAGAGTGTGCGCTACTGAACTGGGTACTTGAACTCAGGTCACTCTCATCCCGGGCAACTCTGACATACACTAGGGCTCCACTAATTCCATACAGGGAATGGAAGATGCCACTCTCCAAGACACCAAGTCTACTGTGAATTTCTTTGAGGCAGCAGAGTATACCAGATCCCAGTAGTTATAATCCCAGAACACTCCATCTCCTTTCCCATAATTGGTGTGACTATCTTAGGACATCAGTTTGCACTTAGATGATAGTAAGACACTTGTCCTAGCTTTAAAGGAACAGATTAGACAACTGATTTAAATAAATAGGAAGATCAGAGAAGGACAACTAGATGTTCATACCATCATGCAGCTTGAAATAATAGAAAAACAGCAATCAGACGCTTTTGCATTAGAGGAAGAGAACAGTACAGAGACAGAGAAAAATTCAGAAACTACTACTACTGTGTCCATACTCCCTATTTGTGAGTGAAGGGATATAAGCCATTTACTGGGAATGATTTCGAAATTTTGAGGCAATGGTTTCCCTAGTTCTACCTTGATCTTCATAGAAATATAAAAGAAATGAAAAGGGCCTTTAAACTTTACAGTCTATCTTTTAAGGATATAGAATTTTTGTTGACTGAATTTTTTTCTCCCAGTGAAAAGACAAAATTTATTGAAGAAACAAAAACAGTAGGAATTTAACTTCATGGGCAACTGAGTTCAGGGATCTTGAATTAAGTTCACATGCCAACATGAATTATTTGATCAGATATAGAGAGGATTTATCAGAGGCAATGCAGTTGCATGCTCATCATCCAAATTCCTGGGGTAAATTTGAGAAGTTGAAGCAGGGAGAAGACAAACACCCAAGTGTGTATTTAGAATGTCTCATGGAAGCAGCGGAGATGACCCTTGGGTTTAGGGATATGCAGTCTGAGGATCCAATTCAACATATTAGATGACAGTTTGTGGAGGGTTGTGCTGTCCCTATCCAGACTTACTTTTGTCTTCATTGTCCTGAGTGGGAAAATCTCTCTGTGGAAGACCTACGTCAAACTGCTACGTACGTGTATGACTCTAAAGAGAAAGATCTAAGAGCAAGAAGCAATGAGTCTGAAAAAGATTCAGTAATTGCAGATCTTAAAAGACAATTGAAAGAAGCTAAGAAGCAAAAAGAAGTGAAAGAGATTCAAAATCTTGCTCTTCAAACCCAGAGAGTACAGAGTCAACCTAGGCAGTCCAGTAGTAGAAACAACACAACTAGGAATTATTTTTTGTGTGCTCGGATTGGTCATGTAGTCCACGTGTGTAGATTTAAGAACCAAATTAATTTCAACAAACCCAATTATAATAACAGCAATGCTAGCAATAGATGGACGTATTACAACTTGAAATGGAATTCAAACAATAGAAACAGCAATGACAATAATTTACATGCTACAAAGTGTTGTGATCATCATTGCTCAAATGAGAGTGTATCTCCAAGTTTGTCTAAAATGGAAAGTTATTTTCCCCAGGGTGAAAGACCAAAGACTTTGTGAACTGAACACTGGGTATTAGCATTGCACAAGACACAAGGGATTGCACTAGAGCAGAAGAAAAGGATGTAAGACTGAATAAGCTGGGCAATAATAAGATTGCTGTAGATGCTCTTACTGATAGAGTAAATACTGGTGAAGAAATTGAGGAGCAGAATGATATTTTACAAATGAGAAGAGAGGTCTATGGGATAACAAGCAATGACTTCATGTCCATTACTAGCAAGATTGAATATGCAGTTGCAAGACTTAAAAGGTATGGTTGGTAATTGGTCTGTTGAAGATAAGATATTACAATTGCCAACCCTAATGGTTCAATCATCATCAAAACTCCAGAACTTTATTCCAAGCTTGCACCCATCAGAAGTCTTGTATAAAGATTATGTCAAAGATTTACAATGTAACAACATGGTTATATTGAATTTAACCCAGTGTTTGGAGCTACATCCCATGGAAGAAGTTTTAGCCAGTAAGAATACAGTATCTGCTCAAATTGCTGACAAGGAAAGCATAAGGATCTCAGACTTTGGCACAATGTTTTATCCACTGGAGACAGGAGTGTCTATAAGTAAAAACAGCTACACATGTGGAAAAAATTTCAAATTTGGATCCACATGCTACAGAATACATACCACAAGCTTGTGTAATGAGAGGAATAGAAACTAAGTCATTATGTTTAGAAAGCAGTTGTGTCAACCTAGAGAGAAAAGCCTCTAGTGAATTATCTGAGTTTCTGCAATTAGAAGAGTTCAAGGGGAACAGTACTCATGTCTTAGAAATGAAAGAATAACAACTACCTGAGACAGAATGGATCAACTACTCTGAATTATTACCATTAGAGGTTGTAAAAAGTATAGCAATTGATTCTAATGACATAGAGTTTGGGACTTATGTTAACACAACTGACAAAGTCAACCAGAAAAGTGATATGAACACTGCTTCTCATAACATGATCAGTTCCCTGAAGAAAGACTCTTTCTTCATGCAGAATTCCATGAAGTCAAACTGTGTTGCCATGGAATCCTAGCAGCCTGCCAGAGTGGCAGAGGCATGTCCTGAGTCAGAGTTTGAAGCCATAGAGAGTTACAATGAGTCACTGAAAATTTCAGAAGCTGACCCAAGCAGTTCTGAATTATCACAACAAGAAAACAACACTAACAGAGTAGAAATGACTGAAGTTCATATGCAAGGAGAAGATCCATCTTTAAAGTCACTATCCACTGATAAAGCTTTAATGCCTCTAATCCCAGTAACACAAAGCAGGGATAATGAGCCTTTGATTTCTGTCCAGATAGGCAATCAAGCTTACTCAGCATTAATTGATACAGGTGCAACTCAGTCTGTATTGCAAACAGCTCCAGATGATTGCCAGTTAGAGGGTACAATGTGTGTAGGGGGCACTACAAGGTTGGCAGAGGTGGTACCAAAGTTAAGATCTAAAATGGTAAAAAAAATTGGTCCTTTGACACTGGACCATATATTTCTGCTAATTCCTGGCTGTCCATCCAAAATGATTGGACGAGACATTTTATGTAAACTTTTGGCTACCACTCAATGCAATCCTAGTGATAAACTATTCCTACATTTGCCCAAAAGATCCCTCAAACACCATCTAATTCTCTTTTTAGATCAAGCAGAAGAGTGAGAAGAAGAATAGTATGAGGGTTGTATCTATGAGATTCTTCATAATATCCCTGATGTTATCTGGGCTAAAAATTCTATGGAAGTGGGAATTGTGAGATCAGTCAAGCCTGTCAAGATTGAAGTCAAAGAGGGCATACCACCTAAAATTCCTCATGGCAATAGAAGGAGTCAGACCTATCTTTCAAAGTCTCTTAGAACAAGGCATACTAGTCCCTGGTTTCTCAGAATTCAATACACCTATAATGCCAATCAAGAAACCAAAAACTGAAGCTAATAGAAGAACACAATGGAGACTAGTGCAAGATCTGAGGGCTATCAATAATTGTGTAAAAAGGAATCATGAACTGGTACCCAGTCCAGCAAATATCATCACTGAGATACCAAGTACAGCTGCATGGTTCACAGTAATCGATCTATCTTGGGCCTACTTTTCCATACCATTGCACAAAGACAGCCAGAAGCTGTTCGCCTTCTCCTGGGAAGAAAAGTAGCTCTTATGGATAAGAATTCCACAGGGATTCTCAGAGAGTGCTACAATCTTCTGCCAGATCTTGCAAAGAGACCTTGAATAGATCACTTTCACTAACAACAAGTTGATACATTATGTGGACAAACTTCTTCTAATGTCACCATCTGCTCATATATGTCAAAGGGACAGTACTCACTTGCTAAGAGAACTATGCAAGAGAGATCATAAGGTTTCCACAGCAAAGTTTCAGTGGGTCATGCCTAGAGTAGAATATCTCAGATTCATTCTAGAGAAAGGCACAAGAAGAATCTCTCAGAAGAAAGTGGCAGAAATACAGAAGCTAAGCATGCCTAAGACCAAGAAACAACTGCATGCAATCCTAGGAGTAATAATCTACTGTTGACAATGGATCCTAGGTTTTAGTCTAATTGCTAAAGCTTTGACTGAATTAACCAGGAACATTGACACAGAACCTCTGAAGTTAACAAAGGAGTACAAGCATGCCATCAAGAAACTCAAGGCTGCTATTTTATCTGCTCTGGCTTTAGGGATTCCCAACCATGACAAACCATTTCATCTATTTGTACATGAAGACATGGGAATCACTTCTAGTGTGCTAATGCAGACTCTGGGGGATAATTTAAGTCCTATCGCTTACTATAGTTCAATAATGGATCCCATAATCCGCGGAAAGCCATCCTTTCTTAAAGCAATTGCTGCCACAGCTCTGATGGTGAGGAAATCATCAGATCGTGTATTGGGATGTAAACTCATGGTATATTCCCCACACTAAATTGAAACAACACTAAGAACTACTACCATGCAAGCTTATACATCACAACATTTATCCCAATACCAAACTGTGTTACTGAGTAATGAGAACTTGCCATTCCATCATTGCAATAATATTAATCTAGCTACCTTAATTCCATGATCTACCATTGGAGGGTGAAAGTATCTCTAGCTGCAAAGACACTCTGCAGATAGTGCAAAATACTAGAGAGAATTTGACTGATATCCCTGTAGTCAATGCTGATATGACACTTTACACGGATGGTTCTTCATACATGGTAGATGAGACAAGGTACATGGGAGCAGCTGTTGTCACTCAAGACAACAAGTATTCAGCTATACCACATAATATTAGTTCCCAAGGTGCAGAGATCCTAAGTCTCACAAAAACTCTCCAAAATGCTAAAGACAAGCATGTTAACATTTACATAGATTCAAAATATGCTTTTGGAGTTGTTCATTGCACCAGTGAAATTCAGAAACATTACAGATTTATCACATCTTGTGGCAAAGAAATTGCATATGGAAAATTAATAATTGATCTCCTGGAAGCAGTCCAGTTGCCTAAAGAAGTCTCTGTGATCCATTGCAGAAGTCATCAATGAATTACAGATGCAGTGTCATTAGGAAATTATCACACTGACGTCACAGCAAAATTTGGAGCCAGGTTTGGACCATCGTACATCCTAAGCTTGTTTTTGGTGGAAGAAGCAGATTTACAGCAAGCCTATTCCCCAAAGGAAGTGGAGGAATGGAAGAAAAATCTTGGTGCCAGACTAGTAAATTACATATGGCTCTTGGTGTGTGGCAAACCCATCTTGCCAAAAGCTTTGTATTATACTCTATGCAATGTATTACATGAGAAAGGATATTTTGGAACTAATGCCCTGGTGGATTCCATCAGAAGGCACTGGACTTCAAAAGGCATTACAACCTATATCTTTCAGGTATGCCAGAAGTGTAAGATTTGCTTACAGTTCAATCAGGGGATAACTAAAGTCAAGAGTCTAGGTGGAAGCCAACTAGCCTATAACCCTTTTGAATGTTTGCAAATTGATTACATCACCATGCCTAAGTGTCAGGGATATAAATATGCCTTAGGCATCATTGACCATTTGACTAAATAGCCAGAAGTGTTCCCAGTGAGATGAAACAATGTTGCATTCATCATCAAAATCTTCCTAAGGGAAATAGTACCTTGTTTTTCCATCCCTGCACACATTGCTTCTGATTCAGGGTCACACTTTGCAAATAAGATTCTGCATGAAGTGTATGAGACCCTTGGCATAAGAAGACATTTACACACAGTCTACCATCCACAATCATCAGGGCAAGTTGAGAGATTGATAGAAAAGTTAAAACTCTAATTGGTAAACTCTGCTCAGAAACACACCTCAAACAGCAAACTTTTATATGGTCAGTCACCATGGCATGGCAGTGTGCACCTCAGAAGACAGCTTTCCTATCACATCTAGGAGCTGAATGCAAGCTATATGGGTACATCAAAGCATTGAAGGAAAGGCTAGACAGACTACACAGATTAGCCTTAATCCTGCAAAGAGTTCCTCTTTATTTTAGCTTGCACCAGAACAAACCAGGAGACATAATATACATCAGAAATGTCAATAGGAAATCCATTGTTGATCCAAAATAGACAGGTCCTTAAGAAATTTTGATCACTACACCTACAAGCATTAAAGTCAAAAACAGAAATCCTTGGTTTCACATACACATGTGAAATCAACTAGAGAGGATATGGCTCAGCATGAAGACCCAGCACTGATTACATCTGATTCAAATCAGCAGCAGTCTAAGTTTAGATCAAAGCAGTGATATTGATGAATAAAGATTGAACCAACAAATTAAACCAACTGTTTGAACCAACAGAAGAAAAATCATTCCACAAAAAAAAAAGTCAAAAAAAATTTTTTCCAATACAAAATGTTTGTATACAATTCAACACAATTACATCACCAGTTCCAGGATAAAGAAGGTGACAAGTTTCATCCATCAAACATCAGACAACCGACAAAACAAGGTATGCAGAGACAGATGAAGCACAGAAGAGAGGTGCCTGGATATCGCAAGGACTTGGCAGAAGGAAACACAGGATGAGAACTAAACTACTGAACATCTTTGTGAACTGGATAACATCACAACAAGGAGGGGCAGCTGGATAGCTCAGTGGATTGAGAGTCAGGCTTAGCGATGGGAGGTCCTAGGTTCAAATCTGGCCTCAGACACTTCCCAGCTGAGTGATCCTGGGCAAGTCACTTGACCCCCATTACCCACCCTTACCACACTTCCACCTATGAGCCAATACACAGAAGTTAAGGGTTTAAAAAAATAAAATAAATTTTAAAAAACCATCACAACAAGAAGAGAGGAAAATATCATAATCTTCAATGGAGTACTAGGTTTGGATTGTGTAAGGTTGACATACTCATAACACAGTCATGTAATATAGTCATTGCATTCATCATATTAGAATGCATGCAACAGAACATAGCTCACTGGAAGGAGAATTTTAAAAGAAGAAGGTGAGTATGTTTAGGTCACAGAACACTGTAGGTCAAAGGTCATTGCATAAAACACATATTTTTACTTCACATGTACAAAGCTGTATATAATGCATGGTAGTTAAGAGTATCAAGTACCTTAACCATAACAAGGGATATATTGATTCCTTGATCTGGTTAACAGTGCTTTAGTTACTCTCATTTGTAAAAAGTTTACATTGTATATATGTAAATGTATACTAAACCAATGTAGATAGTTCTGTACTAACACATTAGGGGCAGTAATTGTAATGATATTTTGCAAAGCAATATGGAAAGCAAGATGATGGACAGTTACCTGATTAGAACATGAAATGGACTGAGCCTGGAAGAGGCTGGCTTGTGCCAAATCAGTTGATGCTCAAGTATAAAAGGAAGGATTTGAACTGAAACAGGGTCTCAATCTGAGATATTTGGGGTATTGGGAGGTTTGTGGTGGTGGTGAGGGCAGGCCTTAGGTCAACTTGAATTATCAGCAAACTCCACCGACCAATCTCACAGTTCCAGATCCTGTGATACCTTTATACTGAGTAACCTATTACTGATTCATACTCCAAGAAGAAGCAGCAGCATCTTTCAGCAAAACAACCTGATTTGGCTTAAACCAGTCTGGCCCTGCCAGGCTGGCAACTGGCAATTATCAATCAACAACTAATATTCCTGATTACCTTCTATTCAAGTATCATCTTTGTCAGCATTAGCTTAGATCAAGATCTTCCTGCTTCCCTCCTTCCCAGTTATTTACCCTGCTCCCCTCCTAAACCTGAAGCACATTAAATATTTGAACTTACCTAGATTGGTGTCAACCTTATCTTGAGGCTTAGTGATTATATCCCTGGGACATTTGAGGGAAAGGAGAATAGTAACATTCATAGCAAGATATAATTCGCAGTCAAACTTTACCGTTATCTGAGTACGCCAGATTAGTCAGTTAGAAGTATCTATACAATTCTATTCACAGATTCTTCATTTGGTTAACTATTCTGGGACACTGTTATTCTGAAGTTGAGTTTAGCAGATTCAATACAACTATCTTGTGGGGCCCTTTGTGTTTCACTATCACAACTTAAGTGTTACACTTAGGTATCACACACACGCACACACGCACACACACACACTCAGTATCAGCTCCTCATATCACCTGGACCATTATAACAATAGGGAATTGTTGTATGAAGTTAGCTTAGGGACAGAAATATTATTTATAAGTTTTAATAAGGTAGAAATGTATATATACTAGGAATGTTTAGTCATGTAATGTTGTTAATAGTTTTGAGTATATTTTTGAAGTTACTAACAATGTAGGCTTAAGGAACTAACATTCTAATATCATATAAGATTTTACTTATAATAATAATACAAATATGTTAACATTAAAGTTTGTTTTATTCTTTGTTGATAGTATAGAGTTGTTTATGTTATATTGTTGATGTTGAAGTATTTGGTTCAATTTTCTAATAGTAACTATTCTTATAAATATAACTATATTTGTGTTATATGCAAACTACATACTAAGTCAAGCCATAAGCTTCTTACAACATTTGCAAAGTTGCTATGCAATTTATTTGTCACAATGTTATGTTATTGGTTATATCTTCTTGTTCAGTTTTACTTTATTGTTCTTGTTCATGTATTTTGCATGAAAAACCCCTACTTTCCCAGTTATTTCTTTCCTCTACCCTGTCTTAGAGTGTAGGTAAGTTGGAATTTAGTTAGGGAATAGAATAATAGATAGTTTTATTACTTTGGAGATTTAACAATGTAGGGGGCAGTAGGTTTAACTAGCAACAATAGTGTAGAAACTTAGGGAGAAATAAGTATATAGAAATTTTTAGGATAAAAATTCTGCCAAAACAAAATCAACATAATTGTAAATACTTTTGCAAGAAGCCATTTTGGACCAAGATAGCTGCCAGTTACTGAGGTCGGAATACAGAATGCAGGGGTGGCATGAGCTGGCATGAGACCAAAAAGTCTATTGAGAACACCCTATAAATTGAGATGGATTTCTAGCTTCAGGGTCTCAATCTGGAGAATGGTTGGAGGATAGACATCTCATGATTGTCTCTTAGCTGAGGTTAACTTATATCTCATAGGATTAGTTAACTAGACTCTCTTCTCATCCAGTGCTATTAGCACCCAGCCATACACATCATCAGTATTTAAACACCAACAAGAAGATAAATCTTGAAGATCAACTGTGTTACACCAAGGCAACTTGAACTGAACTTGAACATTGTTATAGAAATATAGGGATACAAGAGAGATATAGAGATATATAATGATGGTGATAATGTGTATCTGGCTATGATCTCCTCAGCTGCTGTACTCAGCTCCTCCACTTACTCCTATAACCCTGGCTGCTGCTGTAAGTTATCCCTTTCTCTCTAACAGGTTTGGTTGAGAACCTGTTAGGGATTCTTTAACAGCTGTCCAAGTAAGGACCCTTGAGAGGTTAGATAGATGGGTAAACTTTCCAGGCCTAATCTGGGGTTGGATCAATTGGTTTGGGGCTATTGATCAGCTTTGGATAACGTTCAGGATCTGACTGCCTTTGACTCCCTTCCCAAGGGCCATGATAGAAACACCACTCAGGAAGGTACTTGTTGTTGAACACTCTTTTATCTATAAGTAAGGAAATGATAACAAGGTCAAGGATTGGGGATTGGAAACCCTATTGATCTATTATCTATTAGACAAATTAACAATCTGGACTGGAGGCTATTAATCTGGTGGAGGCTTTAGATTTCAACCTCTCCCTTTATCACTGGCCAAACCTGGCCACAGCCAAGCCAGAGAATAGGGAAGGCTATTGTGGCAGATGTATTGATGGTCTTTATTCTCTCAGCTCTCTCACTGCTAGTGTTGATGATTCACTAGCTCTCACAGTCTATCAGGAAATAGATTCAGGCTTATTCCTACCCTCTTCTTCTTAAACCACCCTTTCCACCCTTCAAACACCCTTCTAGCCACCCACTGCCCAGATTGAACCACAGAGGTTGGCAGAGATCTGTCATCTCCAGTTCTCAGCCTCTGAGTCCAGAGACTTATCAGTCAAGAGACTTCTCTTCAAAGTGGCTGTGAGGGGTATATACAGGGTGGGGCCCATGGATCACGGCACCTGGGAATATTCCAAGTCTCTCAACTGCCATCCCTGTCACAAGGTAATTCGCCTGGCAGGATCAGTGCATCAGCTTCTCCTGAAAACTTCAGAAGTTTTAGTATAGGTTTCATTAGTTAGAGGAGGTTATAAGATTCATCCATAATCACTCTTCCCTCGATATTTCAACCTATCCTTTCCCTAACCTTGATTATCATCATTAAATAAGTGAAAAAGAGAGAAGCCTGAACTGACCTGATCTGTACTGAAGATTCTTAGGGGAAGCTGTCAGTTAAAACTTCCCTTTTTATGTCATTCAATTCATTCAAGTACTTATTAATCTTCCATTATCAAGAACAAAAAATCATAATCAGAATAACATTCTTAATAGTTTGGATATATTAATCTTCATTTTATCTATAGGACTAAATTCATTTAGCCCTGACAGTTGGGGAGGAATCTTCTAATTCCTCACTAGTCAGTTATAAAGGAGGAATCAATTGAGTGGTGTAGCCTGTCAGCTGATTCAACACAAACCACATCCAGCTGCAGAGTCACTTAAAGCAACGTCATTCACCATCTAGATAAGAGTTCTCACAACCTTCATTACTGGTTTCGTTTACCTCCTTTACATTACATAAATGCAAGGAGAATAAATTGGAGATAAATACCAAGGAGAAGGCACTGTTATTTAAGGGGAATGATGAAAGTCTTCTCATTGAAGGTGGGATTTTAACTGAGACTTCAAGGAAACCAAGATGTGGAGTTGAGAAAGGAAAAAATCCCAGGCATGGAAGACATCCAGTGAAAATACCAAGAGTGAAGAGATGGGGTGTTATATATAGAACAGCAAGGAAACCAGTTTCATTAGGTTGTAGCATATGCGCAGGAGAAAAAGGTCTGAAAAGATTCCAAAGGGAGGAAGGGACTGGGTAAGAAAGAGTTTTTAAAACCAAATTTAGGATTTTATGTTTGATCCTGGAGGTGACTAAAGTTTGTTTAATAGGGTGGGGGCTGTGATGTGATTAGACCTGTGCTTTACTAAGATGTAGTTGAATGGAGAATGGTTCAGAGTATGGAGGGACTTGAGGAAGGGAGACTGGATCTGTACTAGACATAATCGATCGAGTATTTTTAAACCCTTTCTCTCTATCTTAGAATTGATACTAAGAATTGGTTCCAAGGCAGAAGAGTGGCAAGTGCTAGGCAACTGGGGTTAAGGGATTTGCTCAGGGTCACACAGGTAGGAAGTGTCTGAAGCCAGATTTAAACCCAAGATCTCTTGTTTCCATGCCTGGCTCTCTATCAATTGAGACACCTCAATGCACCCCCAACAAGTATTTCATAAACACCGACCATGTAACAAGTAACCTAATAGGTAGTAGGATACAAGTAGCAAGAATGAAACCACCCCTAGTCCTAAGATTGAATCATTAATGAAGAAGACAAATGCAGGTAGATTCAGATAAGCCTGAAAAATGGGTCACCTAAAGCATTTGTATAATTCAAATTCAAATTTCATTCGGTTGGGATCAAGTACCATATTTTGCTCAATTATAACTCTTAATAGTATAAACTCAAATACTTATCCAATTTTCCCAGGATGGTATCTAGCTAAATTCTATTTAAAAATATAAAAAACAATAGGATAATAATAAAAAGCATTTATAAATATAAAAATATTTTATTTTATATATTTGTATATTATATATA
>NW_025360245.1:0-19618 GCF_016433145.1 Gracilinanus agilis | reverse complement strand
AAGCCTGGAAGGGGCCCCTCACACAGCAGGAGGCTGGCCCAGGGGGGGAAATGGCTTCAGCCTCAGAGCAGAGCTGAATCCGGGGATCTCAGCCAAGAGAAGGGATGTGTCTGTGCTGAGGGGGTCACGCCAGGGCTGGAAGCTCATGGATAAAGGCCTGGAGGTTGGAAGATGGCCATTTGTAGTTCCTTTTATTCACTTCTTCTTGGATTTGGATACTGTACTGGAATGTTTGTGGAGTTACATTTGTAACCTGTTGTGTCTATGAGACAAATCAAGTGAACTTCTGGGCTCTTCAGAGGGTTTCCTCTCCTGGGCACCCAACTGCCATTATTTTTTCTTTTCTAGATGGAAAAGGAGGAGTGTATGTTCCAGCTGCAGGTAAGTGTAGGATTAACATGGAGGCTAGAAGAGGATGCTCAGCCTCTATGACCTTTGAGTTAGGAGAAAAGAAATGTTAGAGTAAAGGCTTACCCCAGAAGCTTTTTGGAGTCCTCTTCCCTTCCCACACTTCCCTTCCATCAATGATTTCTCTCCCTGGGTTGTTTCCCTCCTTTGTCTCTAGGCAAGGACAGTGCCCAGGGCTCAGGCATGTCTCTCACAGCCACAAGTGAGGCTCTGGGGCCTGGAGCTTGAGGGGGCTGGGTAGAAGGGGACAAAGCAAAGAGGACCAGCAGAGGAGGAATTCAGAGAGAAGGTTGGGTTGGTGGGGAGGCCAGCTCTTCAGAGTGATCAGAAGCTTGAGGGCAAATATTTAATCTGTCTTTTTTCTGCAGCTTGAGAGAATTACCTTGTGTGCAACTGAGGAAAAAGCCAAGAAATATTCAAAACTAATTTAAAATCCTGTGGATTTTAATATTACTATACAAGAGCTAGGTATCATATTTTATAAAGTTTTATTAATAATAGACTAACATAAAAAAACTAGAGTGAAAAGGTGCTAAACTAACTCAGGCGCCCTCATGGAGAAGAGAGGAAGAAGGAGGAGTTACAGAACTTACAAAGCAATAATGTGACCATGCAAACATGGAGGTGCAGGAGAGATTAAAGGGAATTTTGGGAAATACTAAGAGACTTCTGGGGGATGAAGCCTGAAGGTTCAAAATCTCCATTTATACATACCTCCCTTTGATCCTATTGGGAGACCAGTCTCCCCAAAAGGATCATGGAAACATAACTAACTTATAAATTGCAATAATTTGTGGATAAAAGGAAAAGAGAACAAAATCGATGATTGCTACATTGACAAAAAGTCAATTTGGGGGCAGTCCCCTTTGGCAGAAGAGTATACATTCAAAACAAATGCTTTCAATCCCCCATAGTTCAATTCACACCCCAAAGTTCACTCTGGATCTTCTGGTGCATCTTGTGGTCTCTGCAGGCATCTTCATGACACCTTCTCCAAGCAAGTTTGTCTTCTGGCTTCTCGGAGGTAGCAAGTTTCTTATCCTAACATTGCTCACATTCAAATCAAAGTTCACAACAATAACATAGTCCTCCCTGAGGAGAATAATAACACAGGGATCACTCAGGTATGCATGGCTGAATTATGAGGTATATGAATCAATTTGCTAAAGAAATGAAAAACATCAAAAAATCCAAACAAAAGAGAAAAAATAACTTGTGGATGAAATATAAAATATCAAAATCTTATGTCTAAAAAAACTAAATAAAGGAAAAATAAAACTATAGCAGGTCCTTGAATCAGGGCCCAATTAAAGTGATTTATGTCATTATGCATTTACTCATTCAGTAGCCAGGGCTACAGAAAGTTTGCCACACTATGAAAGACAGAAAAGAGACTAGATTATAGGAGCCAGAATGGCAGCCAAAGTGAGATACTTGATGGGGCTTAGGGAAGGTGAGCCTCTGACACATGTCAAAACAACTACAAACTCAAATCCCAAACAAATTCAAATCCTCTTGTCTTGGCTCAAAATTACACCAATCCCACTGGGATTGGTTGATCTCTTTGACCTTGTGCTCGATTGGCACTATACAGGTTAGCTTTGTGCTTCTTTGGCATTAGGCAATGGTTCTTTTTATATTCTTCTTCTGGAATCAGACAGAATCATTAAGCAAAGTCTCATAATTTTTTAAACAATGGCATCATTTCTATAGTTTAAAGCTTTTGGGGTATGCATTAATATTAGAACAAAAATGTATTTTAAATGTATATTACTGCAAAATTTAAAAAAGATTAATACTGATTATATGTACTTCAAAGTACACAAATAGTATATTGAAAAAGAATAATAAAAAATGCTTTAAAATTCAAAAGTACATAGCTTATAATCAGTAACACACTGTGTCAGCCAAGGAGAGGTAGAATACAGAGGTTCCTCATCAAAAAAATGAGATCCATTTCCTTTTTAAAATTTGCCATGAAGCATTGTGTGAGTGCAAATTATTTTTTACAAAATAACAGACTTATAAAAATAGTAATAAAGTAGACAATGCACATAGAAAGAAAGTACCAAATTCCCAATACCCCAGTTATTGACAATAGCAAACAAACCCATTATTATATAGGATTCACATGAGTTTATATATATCTTCGTGCTGTGTGATATTTTAAAAAAAAACCTATGAACTGATGTATACTTGTCACAAATTCTACAGATGTAGGAAATCTTTCAACCTTGGCAACTACTGATGAAAATCTTTTGGGGTCTAAAACATCACCAAGAATTTAGATCCTTCTGGTGGAAAAGTAGAATAAGCCAAAGAGTTAAAACTATTAAATCATCCAGAAGCCTCTTGCTACCTGGGGAATGATCCCTCTTCGGAGCCTTGTAGGGGTACCTCACCCTAGAAAAACCTTCCCACCTCCTCTGATATGAGACTGCTATTTGTCTCATCCATTACATTTTTACAAATGCGGAGGTGGGGATATATATATATAATGAGCACTTCAGCTACAAAATGCACCCTTTAAAAACAATTGAGATATTTAGCTTATCAAATTACCCAAAGGTTGTATACAAGTCATAATCAGTTTTTTGTTTTTTTTTTTTAATTTTATTTTAAACCCTTAACTTCTGTGTATTGACTCATAGGTGGAAGAGTGGTGAGGGTAGGCAATGGGGGTCAAGTGACTTGCCCAGGGTCACACAGCTGGGAAGTGTCTGAGACCGGATTTGAACATAGGACCTCCCGTCTCTAGGTCTGGCTCTCAATCCACTGAGCTACCCAGCTGCCCCTCATAATCAGTTTTTGATGAAGTTCATCTATCATCATGTATGTGACAATTAACAAAGGCAAAATAAAAGAAAAGGCTGTATAAGCAACATGTGACCTCGATAGTTGAGATGATAAATCCAGGATACATGAAACTTATGGGCTTTTTACAACTTAAAATTTTTTTATGTAAGATGTTCATGGGCTTTCACAATGATATGTTCAGTACAGTTAAAGAAGGTACAGATAAAAATCATATAACAGAAAGATATTAGATTAATTAATACAGGTAAACTTTAAAAATGTAAACAGTAAAGCAATCAGCAATATTCAATAATATAAGCAAATGACAAGATATGGGCAGTGCAGTTAAAAACCTTTTTTACTAATTCCAATAGACTTGTTTACTATCTTTAGGGGAGAAACTGAAAATGATTAGCAAGCAATAAAATTCCAGATCTCATTAAAGGTTCTTTTCCCTCCCCCATATATTTATCCATTCAGGGTTCATTTGTCACCCATCTGAACTTCCTGATACAAGCACTGAACAGAGTGTAGACAACCCTCATAATAGGTATAGTGTTGAGGCTGGGTAGACCAAAATGCCAATGGGGTGTGAGATGAATTTCTCCCCTGAACCTCTATTATTATTATTCAAAGGAATAATAAACTGGAGGAATTCCATGTGAACTGGAAAGACCTCCAGGAATTGATGCAGAGTGAAAGGAGCAGAGCCAGAAGAACACTGTACTAATATACTATGGTAAAATATCATTGGACTGATATACTATGGTAAAATTGAATGCAGTGGACTTCTATACGAGCAGGAATGCAATGACACAGGACAGCTCTGAGGGATTTATGGTAAAGAACGCTACCCACATTCAGAGGAAGGACTGCAGGAGAGGAAACATAGAAGAAAAACAACTGCTTGAATGCATGGGTTGAGGTGGACATGATTGGGGATGTAAACTAGAAACTACCACACCAATGCAACTATCAACAACTGGGAAATAGGTCTTGATCAATGACACATGTTAAAACCAGTGAAAATGTGCATCGGCCATGGGTGGGGGGAGTGCGGGGGGGGGGTGAAGGGGAAAGTAGGAGCAGGAATCATGTAACCATGTTAAAAATGAATATTAATAAGTGTTTAAAATATTTTTTAAAAAATAAAAGAATAAAGATCTTTAGACAGGAAGACATACTGTTATCTTAATTTTATAACTTACTTATTAAATGGCAAAATTATAAAGAGAAGCTCAAGCCCAACCTGGTTGGCTAGCTGGGAGAGGGAGTGTCTAGGACCATCCACCCAGAGTTTACAGCCACTAGCTAGCTGAGCAAACCCAGATCAGATTGAGGGAAAAGGGCCTATTTCCTGACCTGTATGTTAACTTATGCACTTTGTGATAACTCTTTCTAGAGCCTCTCTCAGACCTCAATTAACAATTAGTCTCCCATCCTCCAAGCACAAGCACTGCAGGAAGAGCCAAGTAGAAGGAGCACCACTAGACTAGAGATCTTCTCCTATTTGCCTCTAGCACTGTCTCTTCCCTTCTAGTGTCCTGGGAAGCAGTCAAGGTGATGATTAATGATCTCAGACAGATCTATTACTCCCCCATTCCCCCCACTCCTGCCCCCAACCCACAACAATGCAAGATCTAACTCATCCAGGACACTGCATACCCATTTCTCCCTTCCCAGGCAAGATTCCTCCTTAGAGATAGTTTCCCTTCACTCTTACTCCTACCTCCCTTCCCAACTGTCACAATATTCCTGAAAAGAGCAAAGGGGAAATGGCTTGGGAAACTCTTCTCCTAGAAACTAATGCCAACTGGGGATCCCCCATCCCCACCCCACATAGACTCCCACTCCTTCCACTCAGTCTGAATTCTGAGAAGCAGCTGTCAAGAGGAATGATTTCACTTGCTGCCTTCTAGCTCTCCAGCTCAGCCAGACCCTACTTCGGTATCTCTTCATCCCTTCCCTCTTTGCTCCTACCAGAAGTATCTATTTCGGTTGCTGGGCACATCCCTCCTGACCCTGGGAAAGTGCCCAGGGCGCTCATCCTCTTGCATCCTCCAGACATTGAGCCTTGCTCCTTGAGGTCCCGGCTCCTGCTTTGAACCAGGGACCTGGAGCCCAGACTGCCCTGCATTGCGTATAAGAGGACCCTTGTCCTGACAGTGGTCCTTGAACTCAGAGCCTGATTTGCTTACCCTCTGGGTGACTTGGAGAATCTGTGGGCGGGCTGGAGGGGCCACAGACGCAGGCAGATCCGAAGAAACTCGTGGACTGGGGCTCAGGTTGAACCTCGGTTCTTCCCCCTCTTTCAGGCTGCTGGTGCCTCCAGAGCTCTATTTTCTCCTGATCCAAGGACCCACCTCCACTTTCGCTTTCTTTTCCCAGAAACCACTCCAGTTCTCGCTAATAGAGCCAGCTGCCTCAGTTCGCGCCTCGCCCAAGGCGCAACCCTCACCCAGCCTGAGACATCAGTCAGAGACACAGTCTAGACTCCCTCTTACTATTTTGGTAATGCCGCCTCTAGGACCAGGTCCTTCACAGAAATAGGAAGAACAGGGAAAACCCAAACAAACTAAAAACCTGCACAAGCATCTTCTCCCGCCCCTGGCTGTGGCTCCTCAGAGCCCTTGAATGGCTCTGCTGTCACCGAGTCAGTCCTCAATCACTGCAGACACCTTTGTCACTGCTGCTCTTGCTGCTGCTTGCCTGACTGAAAGAAGGAACAAAGGAACGAATGAATAGCTCGATCTGGGAATAACAAGCTGCGGAGCGCTGAGAATCCAACTAAGTCAGGTTTTTCATCCCAAGAGTTAGGAGACTGAGTCTGCCTGGGAAATGCGAGCGTTGATAGAGGAACCTCGTGTATCGATGCGTAGGATGGCGTCTGTGTGTATCGGCAAAGCTAAGCAGCTGCTCAGGGTCTCAGCATCTTCCCACCCCACGACTTCTAGGTCAACCAAAGCCCAGCAGACCCCAGTGCCTTCAGTGCCTCTCCACTCATTACCCCATTGGAGAATTGATTTTTGGTTTGTTTTCCTTTCCAGCCTCTGTGTCTAGTGTACAACTGGCATTCAAATACATTCTGGAAATAGGACATATTAGAATCGTGTTGCTTGTCTCTGGCCTCCATCCCCAAGTTCTGTTGAGGAAAATAAAATCTTTTTTTTTTTCATTAAAAGAATAAGTTCCTTCTCTTGTCTCTCAGACTGAGGGTATTCACTAATGAAGAAAGGTCAAGCTGATGGCCATAAAGACTTTATTTTCTCTTCTTCCCCTTCTTCTCTTTCCTCATTTCCTCCCTTTCTCTCTCTTTTAACTCATCCTCCTCCAGTATCTCCCCTTCTTATATTCTTCCTCTTTTAACTCTTCCTCCTCTTCTTCATTTTTCCTCATTCTTCTTCATTCCCCCCTTCCTTTTTCTTAAAAGTCTTGATTAAACATAAATATTTAATATGTATTGAATTTTTTTTTTAAAGCCCATACCTTGAGGATTAAGAGGAGAAGGGAGGGAGAAAAAAGTCCTCCCTTCCATCTTATCAATTCTAAGACAGAAGAGCAGTTTAAGGACTAGGCAAATGGGGTAAGTGACTTATCCAAGGTCACACAGCCAGTAAATATTTGAGGCCATACTTGAATCCAGGTCTTTCTGATGCCAGACTTGGCTCTCTATCTACTCTGCTACCTAGCTGTCCCTATATGTTGAGTTTTGTAGTGGAGAAACTGTAGCTTCATTATTTTTCTCTGATGATTCATAATCATACCTAGGCCCTAACAGCCTTATGTGGGATGAAAGTATCAGTGGGGATTCACTAAAAATGAACTAATGTTCTAAAGGACATCCAGATTGGAGTGTTCAAGAGGGTATTCATGATTGTGGGCCTTAAGATAAGGAAAGAGACTAAGACTATATATACTGGTCTGAGAATTATCAGCATAGAGATGATCATTGAACCCAAGAGAGCTAAGGAGATTACCAAGAGAGAGTGCTTAGAGAAAAGAGAAATGGATCTAAGGCAGCACCTTTGGAGACTCCAGCAGTTAGCAGATATGACATGCATGAAGAAATTGTAAAAGTGATCCAGAGAAAGCAGATAGGAGAATCAAGAGAACATAGTGTCATGAAAGCTTGGAGAGAAGATCACATCCAAGAGGAAAAGCTGAGCTACACTGTCAAATGATTCACTCAAGTGAAGAGAGATGAGGATTAATAAGAGGACATATCATTTGGCAATGAAACACATTATTGGTATCTTTGGAGAAATAGTCCTAGTTGAATGTTGGAAGGCAGATTTAAGAAGGTTTAGAAGAGAGTAAAAAAGAGAGGAAATAGGGGCACCATTTGTATGATTTTTTTTTCAAGCAGGTAATCTGAGAAGGATTTGGAAATGTATTCAAAATCATTTGATTTCTTGTCATGCTTTATTGGTCATTTGAAAAAAATATTTTATTTCGTAGTAATTGTCAAAACAGTCTGGTACTTATAAGTAATAGAATGATTGATCAATGGAATAAATTAGATACAGAGGTAAGTGAACACAGCAACCTAACATTTGCTAAACCCAAAGATCCCAGCTTTTGGAATAAGAACTCATAGTTTAACAAAAACTACTGGGAAAATTGGAAAATAATGTGTCAAAAACTAGTGAATTAAATACTCCAGATAATTTTAAAATTAAAGGATTTAATAACAAAAATGAGAGGGAAAAGGATTCCTTCAGTTAAGTGAGCAGATCACAGAGCCAGAGAACCATACCTGCCACACTTTAACCAAAGCAAAGCTCAAGCCCTTCGGCATTGATCTCAGCCAAATTTATCTCCCAAGCCTCTGTACATAAAATGAGGACATACTCAAAAGGATGCTGGGAATTTAGCTCAGGTGTGGCAAATTTTCCACCTGCACACTAGGTATAGACTAATATCTCATACCCTATACCAAGAAAAGGTCAAAAAGGGTATATGATTTAGATATCCTGTGATACCATAAGTAAATTAGGGGAACATAGAATAGTTTACCTTGCAGGTCTATGGAGAAGGGAAGAATTTATGACCAAACAAGAGATAGAAAACATGGGATGTAAGATGAATAATTTTGATTATATTAAATTTAAAAGCTTTTGGACAAAACCTATGTAACCAAGATTAGAAGGTGTATAATTACCATAAGGTTTGTACAATTGTCATGAAACTAAAAAATCTTTTTTTAATTTTTTAAACCCTTAACTTCTATGTATTGGCTCCTAGGTGAAAGAGTGGTAAGGGTGGGCAATGGGGATCAAGTGACTTGCCCAGGGTCACACAGCTGGGAAGTGTCTGAGGCCGTATTTGAACCTAGGACCTCCTGTCT
Organism: Gracilinanus agilis; assembly: GCF_016433145.1. Classification (NCBI taxonomy): domain Eukaryota; kingdom Metazoa; phylum Chordata; class Mammalia; order Didelphimorphia; family Didelphidae; genus Gracilinanus; species Gracilinanus agilis. The sequence goes on along the minus strand of NW_025360245.1, from coordinate 11,067 downwards.
CTAGGCCTGACTCTCAATCCACTGAGCTACCCAGCTGCCCCCCTAAAAAAAACTTTTGAGAAAGAAACATTTCAGGAAAGAGAGCTCAATAACTCTTTGAATCTAGAAGATCAATTGTTTGAAGAAGGCACCATGAAGATGCCAGAAGAAGACCTCCTCAGCATGAACTTTGGAGTATAACTGATTCAACTGTGGGGGCTTGAACACAAGCATTTTGAATGTAAACTTTATGCCAAAGGGGATTACCCCCTAATTGGCTTATTGTCAATGTGCCTAGGAAACATTGGTTTGCTCTCTCTCTTCCTATCTTTCATTTCCCTCTGATCTCTAACTATTGTAGTTTCTGATTATGTAAAGTAATTCACTGGGGAGACTAGTCTCCCAAAGAAACACAGGAGGGATTGTAAAAGGGAATTCTTGGTTCTCTTTGAGTTCACACTTGTGAAAAGGGAATCCTGTGTTCTCTTTGCCTAGTTGGAGTTAACACTTTGGTTGGCAATAACTTTGAATCAAGACAAACTTAAACTAGGTGGAAGAGCTGACAAAGAACTTAGTGAATTTACATCCTAGGTAGTGCTAGGTGAGATGCCAGCAAGATACTTGGAGAGTTCTATGCTTTTTTTCTAACTCAGTCAAAAACTTGTTCACACCCTCAGAAAGTGTGAACCCCTTTGATGAGTATTCACCCCTGGAAGGTGGGAACTAGTTCTCAGAAACACTGTTCCTTGACAATTTGGAAACTGTGATTGGTCCCAGTGAAGAGGGGCAGGAATAGGAAACCACCATAAAAGCCATGAAATCCTTAGGCTGAGGGAGTCTGGTAAAGTGGAGTCAGGTGGAGAGTGAACTCCAAGAAGAGAGTCACTCCAAGAAAGAAGGTCTGCTCAAAAAAGAAAGTTGGCCTCAGGAGTCACCTTCAGCTCCAGGCATTGTCTTGACCTGCTTCTAGGAGGGAATTTGGGTGAGTGGATAGTTTGGTTGTCCCTTTCTGTCTTCTGGAGATAGTTTACAAGTTCTGGCTGAGCCAAGCACTGGAACAATATTTAGTTACATGAGAAGGAAAAAAATAAAAAAATTACAGAAAGGGTCTCTGATAAAGACTTCATTTTTCAAATATATAGATAACAGAGTCAAATTTATAAGACTAGAGTCATTTCCCAACTGAACAATGGTCAATGAATATAAACGATTTTCAGATGAATTCAATGCTATCTATAGTTACCTAAAAAAAGATCCAAATCATTATTGATTATAGAAACTAAAATTAAAACAACTTTGAGGTAACACCTCATACCTAGCAGATTGGCTAATATTACAGAAAATGTAAAAAAAATACAGAGTGATATATGTTAGAGGGGATCTGTGAAAATTGGAACACTGATGCACTGTTGGGGGAGTTGTGAATTGATAAAATCATTCTGGAGTGCAATTTGGAACTAAGCCCAAAGGATTATAAAGCTGTGTATAAAGTTTCATCCAGCAATACCTCTATTAGGTCTGTATCCTATAGAAATTTTAAAAATAGAGGGAAAGGATCTGTTAGGACAAATATATTTCTAGCAGTTCTTTTTGTAGAGGCAAAGAATTGGGATCTGAGGAAGTGTCCATCAATTGGGGAATGATTGAACAAGTTATCATATATTAATGTACTGGAAAATTGCTATGTTGTAAGAAATTTTAGAGAATATATAGATTTTAGAGAAACTTGAAAAGACTATTATAAACTGATGCAAAATGAAGTCAGCAAAACTAGGAAAACATACACAAAACAACAGCAATGTTATATGATGAACAACTGTCAAGGACTTAGCTCCTCTCAGCAATACAATCATGCATGATAATGCTAAAGGGCTTATGATGAAAAATAACATCTACCCCATATAAAGAAATGATAGAATCTGAATTTAGATAAAAAACACACCATTATTCACTTTATTTTCTTTATGGTTTTTAAAAATGTCTTCTTACACACCATGACAAATATGGAAATGTGTTTTATATGACAAAACTTGTATAATCATTAGCAGATTGCTTACCATCTCAGAAAGAGGGGAAGAGAGAAAGGGAAGGAGGAACTCAAAATGTTTTCTGGAAAATTGGGTTTTTTTTTCTCTGCACATGGGAAAAATGGTTACATCAGTGATTCCACCAATAGTGCATGTGTCCCAATTTTTCTACATCCCCTCCAACATTTCTGTTTTCCTCTTTCTATAATTTCATCCAAATTGACAGATTGGTGATCATATCACAATTATTTTAATTGGCATTGCTCTAATCAATAATGATTTAGGGACATTTTCATGTAATTCTCAAGTGATCTCTTTTGACCCTATTTTTCAGCTCAGTGTTTTTTGCAATCAGACATTTCATATTTTCTCTTATTTTTTCATTCTTTTATTTCATTTTACTAATCCTTTTTAAACTTTCCAATGATTTTTTATTTATTTATTCATTTTTATTTTAAAGATATTTTATTTTGCCAATTACATGTAATTAGAAATTTCAGTTTAAGTTTTCTGAAGTTATAGGATTCCAATTGTCTCCCTTCCTCCTTATACATGTATGATCATGCAAAACATATTGTTCATTTTTGTATGAGAATAATCATAAAGCCAAATATCCAAAAGAAAACTGAAATAAATTAAAGTGAAAATAATATACTTTTACCTTCATTCTGACTCCAACAGTTTTTTCTCTGGAGGTAGAAAGCATTTTTAGGCATAAATCCCTCAGAATTGTGTCTTGCCAGATAGACTTGCAAATATATTCTATTGTCTGCAGTTATTTTATTTTTAAATTTTTCTTTATTTTATTCCAGTAACAAATTTACACATACATATTCCATGATTCCATGATTCCTGTTGTCTCTCTCCATCTTCCATCCCTCCTCTCAGAATTGGTAAGCAATTCCACTGGATAATATGTGTATTAACACTCAAAACCCATTTCCACATTATTGATTTTTGTAATAGAGTAATTTTTTAAAGCCAAAACCCCAAATCTTATATCCAAATAAGCAAGTGATGAATCATATGTTATCTCCTGTCTGTAATTATTTAAAATGAAATTTCTTTTTCTGTCTCTTCCTGCTCAGTTTTGTTGGCGATGTATAAAAATGTTGATGATTTATATGAGTTTATTTTCAACTTTGCCAAAGATGTTCATTGTTTCAACTATTTTTTAAATTGATTCTCTGACTATGCTATCACATCACCTGTTAAGAGTGATAGTTTTGTTTTCTCATTACCTATTTTATTTCATCAATTTTTCTTGTCTTAATACTTTGGCATATATATCATTATAGCTATACTTAAGCCTTTTTAATATAATATTGAATAATAGTGGTGATGAGATATAGTTGATTCACTCTGATCTTAATAGGAAAGTTTCTAATTTATACTGATAATGCTTGCCCTTGGTTTTAGATAGATACTACTTATCATTATAAGAAAGGTTCCATTTATTCCTGTGCTTTTTATGTTTTTAACAGGAATAGAGCATTGGATTTTGTCAAAGGCTTTTTCTACATTTATTCATATAATCATATAATTTCTGCTGTTTTTTCTCTTGATATAATCAATTACGCTTATAGTTTTCCTGATATTGAGTCCTAAATTGCTAGCATAACCCCATATATTGTATAATCTTGTGTTACAGCTGTTATCTCTTCACTAGTATTCTATCTAAAAATGTTACATCAATATTAATTACAAAAATTAGCCTGAAGTTATTTTCCTCTACTTTCACTCTTCCTGACTTAGGTATCTGTAACATACTTTCCTCTTCTGTTAACCTGGAAATTTTATATTTTTGTAATTATTCCTTCATCTCACTTAAATTGTCAATTTCACTGGTATGCCATTAGGCAAAATACCTACTAATAACTGATTTAATTTCATGCTTATTGATGTGAAATTCACCCCAAGGATCTTGTCAATGTACTTCTACCTTTTCAATGTTTCCAAGACTTTACTGCCAACTATCTTGTCCCAGACAGTAAAAAAGGGAGAAGAAAAAGAGGAAAAAACCTACTAAACCAACAAAGAATCAATACAAAGGAAACAAATTGAAGAGATGACAAAAGGCAAAATGTAGGGATGACAAAAGGCAGAAATCTTAGGCTTTTTCTTCCTCCTTTTGATGACCTGAATATAAGATATTAGTGATCTAGACTAGAGATGTCAGATATGAGGCTGGAGCCATATATATATATATATATATATATAACCATCTTGCCAACCATCATTCTAGTTTTAATTGCCCTGCCCTCATTATGAGTTCTCTACATGATAGGTGAAATTTATAATCCATATTTGACAGTTAAAGCTGTGGGTCACCAATAATAATGAAACTATTAATACACTAACATTGAAGACCTAACATTTGGTTTGCATATAATTCTACTAAAGATCTAAGCCCAGGAGGCAGCTGGGTGGTTCAGTGGATTGAGAGCCAGATCTATAGATGGGAGATCCCAGGCTGAAATCTGGCCTCAGTCACTTCCTAGCTGTGTGACCCTGGGCAAGTCATTTGACTCCCATTGCTTAGCTCTTATCACTCTTCTGCCTTGGAACCAATATATAGTATTGATTCTAAGATGGAAGGTAAGGGTTATTAAAAAAAATCTAAGCCCAGGCCAATCCCACCTATTAGAAGTAGATAATTGAGTAGTTCTTCCTAATTGCATGCCAGCTGCACCAATTCAGCTTCCACTTCACATCAACTCACCACTTCAGCTTTGTGAGCAGCAACTACTGAGGAGTCTCGTATTTTTCTTGTATAATTAGAAATACTAATTTCTAATAATTAAGTTCTGGGTAAAACCAGAGAAAAATAATTAACCTTATTATTACATTAACCACTAATATACTACTAGCAGCTGTTGTAGTATTAACTGCCTTCTGACTGCCATAACTCTTCCTTTATTTAGAAAAATCTTGCCCATAGGAATGCATTTTTAGCCCATTAGGGTTGCTTTGAGTTCCATTCTCAATAAAACTCTTTCTAGTAGCAGTTGCATTTCTAATTTTTGACCAAGAAATTGCTCTATTACTCATCTTTCCATGGGCTATTATTTCTTTTTTTTAAGTATTTATTTATTTTAGAATATTTTTCCATGGTTACATGATTTATGTTCTTTCTCTCCCTTCCTCCCTCCTCCCTCCTATAGCCAAAAAGCAATTCCACTGGATTTTACATGCATCATTGATCAAGACCTATTTCCATATTATTAATATTTGCAATAGAGTGATCATTTAGAATCTACATCCCCAATCATGGACTATTATTTCTAGTGCCCAACACTGTAATAAAACTATCCTACTGCCTAATTTTACTACAGACCCATGAATACCTTATAATGCCGATTAATCTAAACCTAATGATAGCCTTCACTCTAGCCCTAATAGGAGTCCTCTCTACAGTCATTTACAGCTCTTAATCCTATCAGCCCAGCTCCTCTATTTTCCTACCTCTATACCTTTGTCCATACATTTCCTTATGCCCAGGATGCCTCTGAATGACTGCATCAGCAGAAATCTTAGTGATTTTTTTAGACTCAGCTCAACAAGTGTCACCTCTTGCAAGAAGGCTTCCCAGATCCCTTCATTTGGAAATGATCAGTCCATCCACAGTCCTTGAATAGCATTTGTGTGAACTTCTATTTTGTTGTATTTGCTATTGTTGCTTGTGTGTTGTACTGATTGCCTCTCTCAAGACCTATATAAGTCCATCTGGGCCAGTCTTACTTCATCACTTCTGCCACTGCATGTACTCTCCGTGGAGTGGGTGCTTTTTTGGACTAAACTGACCAGAATTGATGTTGCCAAAGATTAGGAGGCCCTGAATACTCTGGGTCATTCCTAAGCCCCAGGGCTGTTCCTCCTCCAGTCCTAGAATGGCGGCAGTAAATGCAAGCCCAAAGGGTGCTGGCAGCCACCCTGCCTCTTCCTGCTCCTCTTCCTCAGTCACTCAACCAATGGGCAGAGTCTCCCCAGTGGTACAAGGCAGAATCAAGCGTGGAGAGTACCTCCAGACCAGAAGCCTGTCATTTGTCCTCAGAGTTCTCTGTTCCTTCATGAGTATCCTGAGAAGCAGTCCCTGTGATGACTGATTATTCTCAGATCCTCTCTCTAGCTCCATAGTAGAATGCCCATATCCAGTACCCATTACTGCAAACCCAGATCTTCCTTGTCTATGCAGGGTTCCTCCCCAAACCCTCATTTCTGAACCTCTTCCTCCATCTCTCTTTGCTCCTGTCCCCCAAACTCATTTTTTTAAAGCTATATATATATATATCTCCTGGCTAGAAAAGTCTCCAGCATTCTCATCCTGCCACATTACTGGGCCACCAAGTCTTGCTTTTTGAGGACCAATTTCTGTTTTCAGACCAGCTCCTGGAGCCAGCTAGACCACTTTTTAGCCTTTCCCACTTCTGACCTGGTTCTGGTCTGGCTCCAAGCCTAATCTGTCTAGGGTGGGTTATGGGGGATAGAGAAACAGCTGACAAATGAAGAAACATACAGAATGGGGCCCAGGTAGGTTCAGAGTTCCTTCCTTCCTTTCTTCACTGGTCCTTTTGTGCCTCAAGGGCTTGGTTCTCTGGAGTTGTGGATCAAAGGACCCATCTCAGCTTTCACTTTCTTTTTCCAGAAACTTTTCAAATTCTTGCTAATAGAATTTGCTGTCACAGTTTGCTCTGGGCCAGGAAAGGTTCCCTCATTCTATCTCTGTCTCCAGCCCTAACCCATTCAGGTTCTTGCTTGGGATTCAGACAATGCCACCTTCAAAACTTAGATCTTTGGAGAAAACGGAAAGAAAAGAACAAAGAATCTGGATCCTAGAACAGTAATCTGAACAATCACCCTTCTCTCCTTCCTTGAATTTCTTCCTTGAAGTTCTTGAGATGAATGAATAAGATAGTGAATATGTAGACTTGAAGTATAAATAAGAGGAAGTTGCTGCAGCCATTGCTACCACCATCCCCACCAACAGATGAGATTGCACAAGTGGGAGAGCTTTGGAAAATGCAAAGTATAGGCAAATGCAGCAGTGGTTTATGATGGCCTCCTTTCTGCTACATGGCTTAGGACCAGGCTGGCAATTCCTTTTCCCATCCCTCCCCACTACTCCTTCCCAGGGGAGGGGTTCCCACTGCCAGCCAGGGCTCTTGTAGGTGTCAGTCTGGAAGCAGAGACTTTCCAATATGGTGAGTGAATGAGGAGCCAGCAGGGCTGAGCAGGGGCAGCCAGCACTCTCAGGGAAAGACTGAGGAGCTCCTTTTTTTCTTCCTCTCCTTTCCAAAGGGCTCCACTTCTTCCATTCCCTGAAGGCTTCTGACTGCCACTTGTGCCATTGGCTGGACTGAGGTACCCGGTTAGCCCCAGAGAACCTCCTCCAATCAACAAAGTGCTTTGTAGTTACTAGGCAGATTAGGCTGGCACAGGTTAGCGCCCCAGGCAACTCAAGATTTCCAATACTTTAGGTAGCAACCCTAACCCCACCCCATCCCCCTTTTTAAAAAATCAAATTCACATCACTTAAAATAGTAGGCAGTGAGTTTTCCTAGTCGAAAATGTCAGTCTCTTAATATTCTCAAGTTATTTCAACTTTATTTTAGTGTGAAAATTCTTTGGAAACCACGTTATAATTGTACTGAACAAAATGACAAAGTTCAGGAACATAACAGATGATTCAACAGATGCTTGAGTACTTTTAACTTTTATACAACGATTAACTTCATGTTTACACAGGACAAGTTCAAATGCAGCAAGAGCTAGGAAAGAGGGTGATGCTGACTGAGGGGGGAGGGATGGAGGGAGCTTAAACGTTTTAATGTAGCAGCATCAGGGTAAAAGCTTCCCGGGGCTGCCATACCAAGTCTTTCTGGGTGGGACAAGCAGGGATGACCACCTCAGGAATAAGGTAAGTTTTCGAGAATGTCTGAATCTTGGGTTTGAGGGTTTTGTGCGCCTCCTCCTGGCCAACTCGGGTGCGAGGCGGATCCCCAGCTTGCAGGTTTCAGTCCCGGAAGCGAAAGTGAAAGTGGCCAGAGTCTGGGGTCCAGGACTGAGGCAGGAAGGACCGAATCCCCTGAGCAGGAGCTGGAGCCACACCAGGCGCTGCTCAGAATTCAGAGCTCCCGGGGAGCCCCGCTGCTGCTTCTGCCTCATAGTCCGCGCTGCAGGCAGGCAAGTCCTCGCTGGGGAACCCCTTGGAGCTGGGGCCGCCTCTCTCTCCATCCTTCTCTCCCGCACAGTTACCTTCGGAGTCACGGGCTAGAAGAGGGCAAAAGGAGCAGGGAAGGTGCTGAGGAGGGTCATTTTGGGAGGTTTCAAAAGTTCCGTTTGGCCGTCACCAAATGTTAGGGGAATTCTCTTCCTCCCTCTCCTCCCAAGGAACAGCTGCAACCTCTGAGCCCTGGAGAAGTGGAAAGATCTCTGGAGGAGGGGCGGGCTCACACCGGAACCTCTGCTCCTCTGTCAGACGCTGGCTACTTGGCTTCATTTCTCTGAACTTGTTTCCTCATCTGTGGAAACGCTGGGGTTGGGCTACATGACCTCTTTGGTCCCTGAGTACCCTAATTCCCAGGAGCCCATTAAACTACTCTGACTGGGAAGCTGCGAAGGAGTTTGGGATTACCTTCTGGTAGGGAGGGACGTTTTTCTGGGGAAGGAGTAAATGGGGGACTTGGCTGACCTTACTCCCTTCCACAATCAATCCTTTTTCTTTCACAGGTCCTACCATGCAGCTCTTTACCTTCAGGCTCTGGGCTCTCCTCCTCCTGACTGACCTGACCCTGCTCTGGTTATTGCAGAGGCTACTGGGAGCCCTATTCCCTCTAGGTCTCCTTGGCCTCTGGCTGGAGGGGGTTTTCCGGATGGGAGTTCTATGGCGGGTTCTAAGTTTATTGGGGGAGCTTGGGAAGATCAGGGAACTACTGCCTATCTTGTGTCTGAGCACCCCCCTTTTCCTGTCCCTGAGGACGCTGGTTCCAGGGGCCCTGAATGCCCCACCTGTGCTCTTGGCCTCAGCCCCATGGGCCTGGTTGCTGGTGGCTTATGGAGGGGCAGGCCTGGGCTGGGCTGTGTGGAAGGTGCTGAGCCCCTCAGAAACCCCTCCCTCAGCACAGAAGGAGGAAGGCCAGGAGAAGAAAGCCATGATGTGGAGGCTGCTGAGACTGTCCTGGCCTGACTTCCCCTTCCTGGCTGCTGCTTTCTTCTTCTTGACTGCAGCGGTCATAGGTGAATGGACAGGGAGGGAGTGGGGAGAGGTGGGGGGCCATGAATCTAAGTGAACATGGGAGAGAGTTCTTGATGTTACTCCTGCTCATCCCCCCTCCAGGTGAGATGTTCATCCCCCACTATACTGGTCGTGTGATTGACATCCTGGGCCAGGACTTTGACCCTGATGCTTTTGTCACTGCCATCTTCTTCATGTGCCTCTTCTCCCTTGGAAGGTCAGTGACTTGGTGATGGGGAGGAAGTAGGGAATCGGATCCTTATTCTTTCAGCCTCTGCTGCCACTTACTGTCTGTGTAACCTTGAGACAATGACTTCATATCTCTGGGCCTTAATTTCCTCATCAGTGAAACGAAGGAGGTTGGACCAGATTCTAAAATCCTCTGATCCTGAGGGAATTTCTCATCACCCAAACCTTTGTGATACCCATTGACCAGCTCCTAGAAGCACAGTCTGCCCTCCTGAAGTGCAGAGAAAGCATTATCTCCCACAGGACCTAGATCTGGGCATGTTCCTTTTTAAGATACTCCTAATCTGAGATAGGAGACATGAAATAGGTCCCCTGCCCACCCCTCCAGCTCAGGAGTACCCATCTTTGGAAAGTTCCTTTTCTGTTGTTGCAGATGTAGTAATCTGTAATTCCACTGATCAGGGGAAAAGAGGTCATACATTTGACAAAGGGTTCAGCATCATTTGGATATATTCACTCATTCATTCAGAAATATTTATTTAGCAATGGACAGTGGAGACATTATTGTTTACTAGTAGTCCCTTGCCTCCTCTGCCATGAGAGTGGAGTTATGGCACATTATCTGCTCTTACTTTTTGGCTTTTTTAGATCTGCAGAGTTGTATTTATTTCCTTTCAGTGATCTTCTCGTGTACATTGTGGCAATCACTATATATATTGTTCTCTTGGTTTTGTTTATTTCATTTTGCCTCGGTTTATACAAATCTCTCCATTTTCTCAGAATTCCCTGTATTTGTCATTTCTGACTACAAATTGTATTCCATATTCATATATCTTCATTTTCTAATCATTCTCAAGCCAATGGGTCTTCACTTTGTTTGCAATTCTTTGTTACTGTCAAAAATGCTTTTATGAACATTTGAATGTATATATTGGACCATGTTTCTGTTTTTGATTTGCTTTTTTTTTTTTTGCTGTTTTTGATTTGATGTGCTTAGCACAAAAAACACAAGACTGGATGTTGTGGTCACATTACTTGCATGATCTGTAACTGTTGGACCACTTCATAACTTAGTATGCCTGTCAGCTCCACCAATATTGGCCATTCTCATTTTTTGTCATCTTGGTCAATTGTATTCAACTCTCTCTACTTGTAGACATGCTCAGGCCTACTTACTCATGAAGCAAAAGAAGCTCATGTTTGTTTCCATTGTTTTCCCTAATCTTCTAAGTTGACCTATATTCTCTGCCTCCATTTTCTCATCTTCCTTAAATCTCTGTCATCTCTGTACTGAAACATCATTCTTAAAAGCCATCCATCAATGACCTACCTTTTGCTAATCCAAGGCCCTTTCTAAGATTTGATCCTTGATCTTTCTGCAATATTTGACATGATCAGTCACTCCCTCATCCTTAAACTTTTCTGTCACTGCATTACACTGGTATTCCCTTAAATTTCTGACACTTTCCTTTTCTATGAAGATGCTCTCCAGACTTGCTAATATGAGAATTCCCTGAGGTTCATTTTAACTCTACAGACCTTGAATTTTTCTCACATTTTATTTTCTGGGGTTGATTCATGCTCTTGGTTTCACACTTACCTTCCTTCTGATAATTCCCAATGCCATTACTATAGTTC
>NW_025360244.1:0-1027 GCF_016433145.1 Gracilinanus agilis | reverse complement strand
ATATATACATATATAGAATGATATATGTATATATTGATACAAAGACAAAATCTAGACACGGTCTATCCTCAAGGAACTTACATGCTAGTGAGGGGATTCTACATGTTCAGAGATATGTAATTACAAAGTATATATGAAGTAATATAATATGTTTTGGGGAAGGGAAAGTGGGCTCCTATCCATTGGGGGCAATCAGGAAAGGCTGATGTAGCAGGTGACACCTGAATTGACCCTCGAAGGAAGCTAAGGATTCCATTAGCTAAAGAGGAATTAAATTCTCATTTGGAAAGGGAAGGGGAAGCATTCCAGGCTTAGGGGATAATCAAATGCTTGGGGCGGGGGTGAGGGAAGAGTGAATGTTATATAAGAGGCACAGTATGTGGGTCAGCTTGGGCAGAATGCAGGAGGCTGGAAGTGTGAGGGGGAGTCATGTGAAATAGGTCTGGCAAGGTGGGCTGCAGGCACATTATGGTCTTTAACTTCCAGAATAAGATGCCTTATTTTATTCTAGAAGCCATGAGTTGCTGGCTGAAGTTACTTGAGGAGGGGAATGATATGGTCAGCCCTCTGTTTTATTTTGGTGACTTTGTGGAGGTTGGAGTAGCAGACAGAGTAAAAAAGAAAAGAGAATCTCTGAAATGGGTAACTCAGAGGATTGTTGTCTGATGAAAAATAGTTGTATGTATCTACTTTTTTTTGCAATTGCCCTGGCTACAAATATCTGTTTTTTTAAAAAATTAAACACATTTTTAGAGAATGTAAGTTTCTAGCATTTTTTTTTAATGGACCTGTGATTTCAGTAATAGAGGGAGCTACATGTGAGGAACTTCCTCTATTATAGCAGGTTCCTACCTTCTCTGCACCTTACAGTATTAGAGAGTTGCTTGGGTCACTGAATAGTTAAGCAATTTGACCAAGGTTTTTGTTTTTGGGGTTGGCATCTAGTAGGTACTTAATAAATAAATAAATATTTTATTTTTCCTTTCCTTTCCTTTCCTTTCCTTTCCTTTCCTTTCCTTTCCTTTCC
>NW_025360243.1:0-2385 GCF_016433145.1 Gracilinanus agilis | reverse complement strand
CCTCAAAATTGTCCTGGGTCATTGTATTGCTGCTGGTACAGAAGCCCATTACATTCGATTTTACCACAGTATATCAGTCTCTGTGTACAATGTTCTTCTGGCTCTGCTCCTTTCGCTCTGTATCAATTCCTGGAGGTCTTTCCAGTTCACCTGGAACTCCTCCGCAGATCTTTCTTAAAGTTGAGTTTGTTTTTCTTTATTTTTATGTTTTCCTATACCTTGTAAGTATACTCAATTGTAATAAAGTAAGCATTTCCTCTGATTATGTTGGCTTTCTGTATAAAAGAAAATAAAAATTATTAAATTATAATTGTAATATTGAGTGTGTACTCAGAGTCATCTCTCTTGCTTTACAAATAAAAAAGTTTATTGACTAGTGACTATGTCTAATAATTTTTCTTTCAGGTATCATATTATCTAGAATGAGGGTGCTGGTGATGAAGGAGGATCTTAGTCAGGGATATGCTGGAACCAGCTCTTACCTGATCATGAGAGCTGATTATTATATTTTCAATGTGAGCATTTACACCTCAAAAATTCACAAACTCTGTACATCAGAATTTGATTTAGTGTTTTGTCAGTTGTCTAGACTTAAGAAGGAATTGGAGAAAGTGTTAAGTGTGTCATGCATACATTTTCCCCCAGAGAATCAATTGTTGTTAAGAACTTTTACCAGTAGATTTTGATGCCGTTTCACTACCCTGTAAATATTCCCTACCTTGTAAACATAACCTTTTTTTTCCCCCTATGAGGAATAGCACCTTCTCCCTCCACAATTTCCAGGCACTCTAGGATTTTCCCTTTGTTACAAAAACCACTTCGTCCAAATTTCTTAGCAAGTAAAGTTTTAAAGGAAGAATCAAGGAGAGAAAAAGATGGGAGAAAGTAGGAAAGAGGGTCCTTACTGACTACGAATCATCCTGTAAATCTTCTGGGGGGGGTGGTATGCACTTTGGAGGCCATGGGAACAGACCACAAAATAGCACGTGTGACTTTGGGTGCCTCTCACATGAAGTGAGTAACAGAAAATCTTTGCTTGTAAGTCACCAAATGATATGGTTCTGGGAGGGAGATGGGAACAATTACTTCCTAACACTACAGTTCTTCCTCATAATCAATGTTCAGTGATACTTGAACAGGTCCTATGGTGCTATGTAGGAAGGAAAGAAACCAAAAATTTATTAAGCAGGTGCTGTTATTATCCCCATTTGATAATTGAAGAAATAGAAGTAAACAGAGGCAAAATGACTTGCTTAGGGTCAGACAGTAAGTATGTGAGGTCAGATTTGAACTTAGGTCTTTCTGGCTCTAATCCTCACTCCCCAGCTGCCTCCACTTAGGAGGGAGGGTGAGCATTGTCATCGAAAACAATAACAAAACTTAGCACTCGAGATCTCTGTTACCTCCTCTCTGTTCTCTTAGGGTCCTGGCTTTAAAAAAAATTTTTTTTATGGACTCTTCCTGCTCTGGGAGGAGGAAGCTGTGGGGAGAATTTGTGATTCCACTGACATTGTGGTACCCAGTCATCATTCTCCAGTAGGTGTCTTCTAATGTGATTTCTGCCAGCAGGGATGGCTTTTTTCAGGCTGGTTGTGGGGATCTCACTGGACTTAGATGAATATTTCTAGAGCACCGTTTGTTTGGGTAACTTTTATCTGTGGAAGGGCAGCCTAGAATCCCTGGTCAACATTAAGGACCACCGGGTGTCATGGCCAAATCTTACTAGAATGTTAGCCTGGCATAGTGGGGAAGGAATATTAAAGTGAGAGACAGAAGAACTGACTTGGGCACATCAGCTAAGAGATTATATATAGCTACTAGTTGGTGTAGGATTTGGAGTCAGGAAGTTTGTTTTTGTTAGTTGTTTTGCAGTTGTATCTGACTCTTCATGACCCTGTTTGGTGAAGATACTGGAGTGGTTGGCCATTTCCTTCTTCAGCTCATTTTACAGATGAGGAAACTGAGGCAAACTGAGCTGAGTGACTTGTCTAGGGTCTAGAATGTTTGCACTCAGGCCTTCCTGTCCCAGGTTCAAATCCAACCTCAGACACTTACTAGCCTCAGACTGTTCTGTGATGCAAGTCATTTAACCTCTATTTACCTTGGTTTCCTCATCTATAAAAATAAAGATTAATAATAGCTTGTATCTCTCAGGGTTATTGTGAAGATCAAAGAAATAATACTTATAAAGTATTTTGCAAACCTTAAAGTACTATCTAAATGTTGATGATTATTATGAATAGTAGTAAATGACTTGACCATGGTGTATGTAGCTCTGTTTTCTCATTTGTAAAATGAAAATAATGTTTCTGTTACCTATCTGTTTTTCCAAAGAAAGTGCTTTGCAATCATAATAAAATTACATTTGTATAGTGTTAATGCCTA
>NW_025360242.1:0-1797 GCF_016433145.1 Gracilinanus agilis | reverse complement strand
CCCTTACCTTCCGTTTTGGAGTCAATACTGTGTATTGGCTCCAAGGCAGAAGAGTGGTAAGGGTAGGCAATGGGGGTCAAGTGACTTGCCCAGGGTCACACAGCTGGGAAGTGTCTGAGGCCAGATTTGACCTAGGACCTCCCGTCTCTAGGCCTGGCTCTCAATCCACTGAGCTACCCCAGCTGCCCCCATACTTGTTCTTGATATTCCATCTTGATTCTAACTATCTGATTCCATTTCTGGTGTGCTTTTATGTCTCAGGGCTCAGAACCAAAGGCTTAGGTATACAAACAAGCTACCTCTAGAGATCTTATCTGGTATCATAGATTTTTGTCTAGGTCAATGATGAGGAACCTTTTAGAGACAGAATGCAGGGCCCTGCCCTCGTCCCAACCCCCAGACCAAGTGCTGTGCCCCTGACCCACCTCCCACTGAGTGCTGGGCACCACCTGCCCTCCTTACCCCACACAGGGGAGGGAGGAAACGTCTTCAGGCATGGTGGAGAGTGAGAGGGGAGCAACTCTGCCCAAGGCCCTCTGCCTTTCTAGTAATGAACTCTTGGGGGGAGAAGGGGAGGGCAGTGTGTATGCCCAAAGAGAGCACTTTGCGTGCCGTCTTTGGCACACGTTCCATAGGTTTGCCATCACTGGTCTACTTTTTCTACACTAGCAATGACCTAATTTAAACGTTTGCAAGCACCAAGGCTAGAGGAGCACTGATGGATTCTGTTTTGAAACAGCTGGGTGGTACAGTGAATAAAGTGGGGGGATTTGGAGGCAGGAAGACTTGAGTTCAAATCTAGCCTCAGATTCTTCCTAGCTGTTTGACCCTGGGCAAGTCACTTTGCCCCTCCCTCTATAAAACGGGGATGTTTGCTACCTCCTAGTTATTGATAGCATCCACTTCCTTGAGGTTGTTTTGGTGATAAAATGAGATAGGCGGTTGACTATTTTATACATTGAGAATAAGGGTAAACACTAGGTCTAACCAGTTACAGTCCAGCCAGTGACAGGCAGATCTGAACCTTCACTAAAGACTGTTGATTTCTACAGAATTCATAGACTATGATAAAGGTACCAAAGAAAGGATTTTCTGCACTTCTATTTGCATGTTTTCTCTCTCTTTAAAATGGAAGTTTTCTGAGAGCAGGGACTGAGCTTTTATCTTTTTATGTCTCCCTAGTATTTAGCATCTAATACTGGAGTGCATGAGGATTCAAGGAGTACTACTACCTCTGGTGTGAGGGCCAGTGTTCTGTGCACCATGGTGCCACTTTGCTGACCAGACTGGACCAGCACCTCTGGTGTGAGAGCTTTCCAAGGCCCTTTTCAGGGTTGCCCATCTGCCTTTAGTGTCCACCTGGCACTCAGCTCTCACTTGTGGCTCTAAGAAGCTGTAGCATGAGCAGTGACTGCACCCATCTCAGCAGATTGGTTGAGGGTAAACAAGAGGCCTCAAACTCATTAATGAGTAAGGGGGATGTCTACCCCAGGTAGGTGAAGACTTCCCTAGAAGAATGGGTAGATGAAAGCAATTTGTTCCAATGGCCATGAACGTGGTGGCTAAAGCAGGCACTGTAGAGTGTTTAGAGCTTGGTCAGACACTGAAGATACCAAGGTCATCCATTGCCTCCTGGACCAATCCCATCAACAGTCATCTTGACTTTGTCTTGTCATTGAACTTGGATGCTTCAAAGAGAGAATGAGACTGACCAGTCTGATAACTGCAATTTCATGGAAGAACTTTCTCATTTCCTTCCTTCCTTCCTTCCTTCCTTCCTTCCTTCCTTCCTTCCTT
>NW_025360241.1:0-5408 GCF_016433145.1 Gracilinanus agilis | reverse complement strand
TGCCTATATATATACTTATATGTAAGTTTATCTATAGATGTGCTTATGTATACATGAACTCGTATGTACACATATACCTACATATGATATTTAGTCTCATAAACATACAAAAATTTGTATTCTACTTGGTTCATGTAAAGGGCTTACAAAATTCTAATACCATGTTTCTAAATGAATTCTCATTTTTTTAATAAAAGCAACAAGTCCAAAAGTGACAGTCCAGCAAGTTAAAGGACACAAATGATCTGTCCAAGATCCATTGAAAGGAGATTTCTGGATGATCCCAAACAAAAACTGAAGGGAGAACCTTAGATAATATCCATTCTTTAGTCTCCCTTTTTTAGAAACTGAGGCTGGGAGAAATGAAGTGACTTGTAGGTAATTACATAACTAGGCATGGCAGAGCCGAGCCCAAGACATTAGGTTTGCTGATCTCAGTGATTTGACTCCTTCCAATATTTTGCACTGGGAACAGACCTCAGGTTGTGGTCAACCACTTGGGAAAATCAAATAAGTACAATGACTAGCTTTATAATCTAATTAGGGATGAAAGTCTATTTATTTATATGTACTAAATACGACATAGTTTTTCTTTGCACAATATTTTCATCACTATAATTAGTTATTGGCATAATTTTCCAATCATCATATCTTACTTTGTTTTTCTGATCCACCCTCCTGTGAAGGGGCACAATGACCCCATTTCATAATGTTCAAATATCCCTGGAACATAACCAATATATCTCTAAGAGCTTGTCCTTTTGCCTGTTTTATACATTTTTACAATCCATCTCTATACAACAATTTTCCTCTTGTCTTAACATTGTAATTGCTATTGTTGTTTTTAAAATAAGCTTTAATTTATCCTCTAAAACTTCACAAAGGACTCAAATACCCATTATTCTTTTTCTGCTGTTCTTTTTGGCATGTTTTGCATTGTGTCTTCAGAATCCAGTGTTCAGCACACTGACTTGTATATAGTAAGTGCCTAATAATGGCTTATTGAAATAAATG
Source organism: Gracilinanus agilis (assembly GCF_016433145.1). NCBI lineage: Eukaryota > Metazoa > Chordata > Mammalia > Didelphimorphia > Didelphidae > Gracilinanus > Gracilinanus agilis. The sequence continues at coordinate 4,394 of NW_025360241.1, read as the reverse complement.
AAATTAAAATATAGGGTACTAAAAATGGAACGAGCACTTGATCTGAACTCAGAAGACCTGTATTCAAATCCCATCTTTGACACTTCTTCCCTGGCCCCCAGTTCCTTCATATGAAACATGATGGAGTTATACTAGATGATCTCGAAGTTCCTGCTGGTTTGTGATCCATAATCCTGAAATGTGTAAAATGATGGAGTTTGATGAGATGAATTCATGTACATGAGTCCTTCTGTTGCTGTTGCTATAGATTTCATGGCATCCCTGTCTTCTCATTCTGTGTGATTCTGAAAAAGTGGTCCAAAAATGGTCATGCTAGGTATCTGGATCTTAACATTTTTGTGTACTAGTATATCTCTTGGGTTGTCTTTCCTTTATTTCTCACTCACTATGTGACCCAACCATTTCTTTTTCTGACCATCTACAGGAAACATGAAATCTTTCATGATGCTTCTTGTATGTAAATCACTACTGATGATGCAGAAAAGACTACTTATGCCTTTTGTTAGGGTCTTCATTGTGTTTGAGTCATCCATAACTTTTATTCTTTGGAGACTGTGGTGTTCCAGGATCCATTGCCATTAATCAACAAGAGAATACTGGTCTTTTAAAGACTGCATTCTTTGCCAGTGATTAGCATGAAAATCATCAAAAACACTATACATTTACCCAAATTCGAGCCTGCCTGGTCCCTTCATTTTATGCAATTTTAATTGAATCCACTCATTAGTCAATTGAAGTTACATGTGTCTACTTAAGAACTGAATACTATGAAAATAATTGTTTTGGAAAGAAATGACAAATAGCCCTCAGTGGTACTCTGTAGCTTAATTTCTACCATAAAGAACAAAAAAATTATATAAGAATTATCTGGAAAATGTGCACAAATTGGTACAAAGAACAAAAAGAACATGATAATCCTTGGCTTTAGCACTGAAATGATGATGTTATCTAGTGGTGCAAAATAAGACTTGTAATAAGAAGAACACATTATACCATTAAAAATTTCTGTAGTAATGAATCCTCAGTGCAAAAGTTATTGTATAATAGATCATATGTACATTTAAAAAAACACACATTTGTGAGAGGGGTAAGAAAAGTATTTATTATGCATATGCTAGGGAAGTCCCTCCTTTTTTATAAAAGTTGAGTATAATCAAGAATAGTAGTGTCAAACTAATGGAATTAGATCCTTATTGGCTACATATTGACTTAGAAAACCACAAAATAGCATTATCTACGTTGTATTTTTTTAAAATTTATTTTGTTAAACATGTTTTAATTCTAGTTTAACCTGATTTGGGCTATACTTTAGAGTTTTGCTAACAAACAATCCATTTGAGTTTGAAGTTAAGGTTTAATGGTTAAGTTAATGGTTAAGGCCATGAGCCTGTCCTCTTCCAAGGCCAATTTTAGTGAGAAAATATATGCAAACATAGGATCTGAATTTTTTTGCCAGCGTAAGGGACTTCTAAGTGTGAAAACTTTCTACATCAAAACAAGTCACACCCAGACTATGACTTATTAAATAAATCCTGTCTTAAAAAGTTGTCAGGGTCAGAAGGAAGGTTGGAAGCTTGCTCAGGATCATCTGGTTACTTTTCAGAGTCACCTTTCCAAAGCAGGTCTCCCTGAACTGTCAAATGCATGTTTATCATATGTATTTTGCTATCTAAATCTATGCATTAAACATGGGACAATATCCTTGGAGAAGAAAACAATATACAACTAAGGTAGGGGCCCAGACTTGGAAAAAGAAAGACTCATCTTCCAGAGTTCAACTCTGGTTTCAGACACCTATTAATCGTGTGACCCTGAGCAAGTCACTTAACCGTATGCGTTTCAACTTCCTCATATGTAAAATGAGCTGGAGAAGAAAATGGAAAACTACTCTAGCATCTTTGCCAAGCAAACCCCAAATGGAGACATGAAGAGTCAGACAGTATGGAAACAACTGAACAAGAGGACGGTTTAGATTCATATTTATATTTATATTCTTGATGTCAAGATTTCTAATTTTATTTTTAATAACAGGTCTTGCTTTGATTAGGGATATTAATGACAATAAGTAAAAATATACTTGCTTTTTGGAAGTTGTACATTTTACATTAAGGCTCTAGATGGAATTAACACTTTCATGCGTGAATAAAGTTTTACTTTAATGAAAATTAACTTCAGTAGTAACAATGTTAGCTGAAAAGAAAGGATTGAACTTTTAAAGTCTTTACTGCTATAGATATCAGACAATATTCTATAAACTGGCACATTTACGTTTGAGTGCATCAATGAACAGAAGCCTACACACATTCTTCCCTTAATGCAGAGGGTACTTTCCTAGAAATTATTTATTAAAGTGAAAATATATTAAGTGAAGAATTATTGTTCTTAGGAGGGTTTTATTGTATATATAGATTAGTATTTTAGTTTGCAAGAGGGAAAGCAAAGAAGGGGAGAAAAAATCAAGAAGAGGAGAAAGAAATCAGGTTTGACAAGGGGGAAGAGAAGAGATGCTACAGTGTTTTACTGTGTGATTCAAAGAAAGTAAATCCTAAATCGAAATAGGACTTTCAAAATTTTACCTCCAGGGAGGTAAATTAGCTTCTTTTGTTTTTACTTCTCATTGCTTTACCCAGAGGAAGAAGGGCTAGGCATCTGCTACAGCCCCAGTTCACTGCTTTAGTGCCTCCCCACAGAGCCTGAGGTACCTTGGAAATTGAACCAGATACCCAAAGGGGCCACCACACACTCTACCTCTTTCCTAGCCAAGCATCCTCCATGGCAGTTAACCACATTTGGATGCAATCAAGCTTAGTCCTGACAGCTGGAACCTTCTGCTTTACTTAGCTGCTGGTGCCATGAAGCTTCAGTCCAAGGGACACAGAAACAAGAAGAAAACTGGAGAGATAAGCAGCTGGGGTGGGGTGGGTATGGGAAAGACTGAGTGCTGACTGGCTTTTTCTCTGGATCCACTGAAATAAGTGGCCAACAGCTGGGAACTGCTTTCTATTGTCTGAATTGATCCTTTTATCTATCTTTAATGCCACATTCAGAAACCACATAACAGGTGTGTTTTGCTTTGAGAACAAAGGTTTAAGTGATGGAGTGCTCTCACTGTAATGAGAATGTATCTCATGAATGTGAGGAATTTACTCAAGATGTTTCTGTGAACCCTTGGAGAGAGTTATCATTTGATAGCTCAAGTTAATGGAGGGGATGAGAAGCACAGTTCAATAGGAAGCCACCAAAGTGGTGGCTTTGGAATCCACTGCAGGATTTGTATTTTTCCATCTCTTGGCTCACCCATTAAAGTCCCTCCAGAGTGTCTCCTTGTGGGCTGGAGGTGATCCTCTAATCTTCAAAGGCTGTGTCTGCAGAATGAAATCCCTGACAGGTTCGATCAAGATGGAATGATTGTCCATATAAGATAGTGATGGTTACAAACCATCTGAGGGCCAGGCCAGCTAGCTTTGGAGAGGGTATTCACAGTTTAGCAGACGACTGGGTGCCCCATTGAGGAGATCTTGAAGTTTCTATCAGAAAATGGAGAATTTACACTCATGAAATAGTGAATCCCTGCAGTGTACAAGTGAGATGCTCACTGAATGAACTGTAGTTCCCTGAACTCACTGCTGAAGTTCATCAGGCTACAGTGACTTCTGGCAGGACAGATGAGCAAATTAAGGCTGAGAGAGGTTAAGCAAATAGCCCAATAATCCAGAAAAATGATGGCTAGTTGTTCTCCTAAATCTATCTCTAATAAGAGATGCTTTAAAAAAAGGTGAGGAAACTGAGCAGGCTCAGCAGCAACAGGGGGTGTATGCATACACATATACACATACACAAACAAAGAACAAATATTTCTGGCTCTCATGGAAATTGGATGACCCCTGTAGCCAGTCAGATAGTTAGATCTACCTTTATTTATTTATTTGTTCATTTATTTTTCTCTTTAGTTGCACGTAGCAGACTACATTAGAGCAATCTTGGACTGGGGAATTCTGGTCCCTCCAAAGGCACACATATATCACAAAAGCTGCCAGTATTGAATGATTACTGAGGCCAAGACTTCAGACGCTACCCTATACACACACCTACCCACACACATATATATGCACTAAGCTGACATATATGCCTCAATATGTATATATGGGTATGAATACTTATGAACACACAATTTTCACTGCAGATATATGTATATGCCATAAAGCATGTCCATATCGGTACATATAGATATATACAAATAGATGCATATGTGTGTGTTTATGTGCCACATAAGTATATATAAACTATATTTATATGTAACTATATAAAATTTTTTGTCTCCCTTTCTCTATCTGTCTCTGTCTCCATCTCTCTCTCCTCTCTCTCTCTCTCTCTCTCTCTCTCTCTCTCTCTCT
>NW_025360240.1:0-1893 GCF_016433145.1 Gracilinanus agilis | reverse complement strand
AAAAAAAACACAGACATTTACTACCATAGAAGAACAGTCAGAGTTCAAATATAGATTGAAATATACTATTCTTTACTTTATTTCCTCCATGAATTTTTCTCTAGCATAAGCAACGTGTCCTGTTTCACATGATGAACATGGAAATATGTATTGTATGAAAATATATGTATAAACTACATCATTTTAATTGCCTTCCTGAGGAGAAGGAAGGGAGCATGAAGGAAGGAGAGAACATGGGTTGCAAAAGTGTCAGAAAATGAATATTAGAAATTATATTGACATGCAATTTGGAAAAAATAAAATTTAAAAAGACAATATTGCTACTCCTGTGTTCAATGATTTCCTGGTTCTTCTCACTTCACTTCAAATCAATTCATATAGGTCTTGATATATTTTTTTTTCTGAAACTACTCCCTTTGCCATTTCCTGCCCAGCAAATAGTACTCCATCACAATCATATGCCACAACTTGTTTGTCTATTTTCCAACTGCTGGGCATCCTCTGGATTTCCAAATCTTTACCATAACAAAAAGCTGCTATAAATGTTTTTGTATATATAGGTTTTTTTTTTCCTTTTTCTTTAGATCTTCTTGAGATGTATGACTAGTAGTAATGTTGCTGAGTCAAAGATTATGCACAGTTTTATAACACTTTGGGCAAAATTCCAAATTGTTTTCTAGAATGGTTGGACTAATTCACTACTCTACCAGAAGTTCATTAGTGTATCTATTTTACCCTCATCTCTTGCAGCATTTGTCATTTCTGATAGCTATGAACTATAGAACCTCAGAGTTGCTTTAATTTTCATTTTTCTAATTTATAGTGATTTAGAGCATTTTTTCAAATGATTATAGATAACTTTGATTTTTTCTTCTGAAAACTATCTGTATATACCCTTTAATCATTTATCAATTGGGGAATGGCTTTTATTTTTAATTATTTTTTTAGGATATTTTTCCATGGTTACTTGATTCATGTTTTCTCCCTTCCCTGGTTCCCTCCCTCCTCCCAGAGCTGACAAGCAATTCCACTGGGCTATACATATATTATTACTCAAAACCTATTTCTATATTATTCATATTTGTAATAGAGTAATCTTTAAAAACCAAAACCCCCAATCATATACCCATATAAACAAGTAATAAATCATATGTTCTTCTGTGTTTCTACTCTGTCTCTGGATATGGATAGCGTTCTTTCTCATAAGTCTCTCAGGATTGTCCTTGATCATTGCATTGCTGCTAGTAGCAAAGTCAATTGCATTTGGTCATTCCACAGTGTTTCAGTTACTGTGTTCAATGTCCTCCTGGTTCTACTCATTTCACTCTGCATCAGTTCATGGAGGTCATTCCAGTTCATGTAGAAATCAAGCAGTTCCTCATTCCTCATAGCACAATAGTATTCCATCACCATCACATACCACAATTTGTTCAGCTGAAATGGCTTTTATTTTTGTAAATTTGGCTCAGTTCTATACTTAGTATATATTTGGGAAATGAGGTCTTTATCAAAGAAACTTGTTGTAAGTTTTAAAAATATTACTTCATTGCCCATGATATCTTTTGGTAAAATATAATTTCCTTGATTATCTCTTTTAATTATATCTATTTTGGCCATAACTTTGAGATCATGATTGCTATTTCTGCCTTTTTTACTTCAGCTGTAGCATATTTGATTCTGTTCCAACCCTTTATTTTGACTCTGTGTGTATCTATATGAAATGTATCTCTTCTAAAAAACATATTGTTGGATTCTAGTTTATTTGCTTCCATTTTATGGATAAGCTCATTTTATTTGAATTCACAATTATGATTCTATGTATTTTCCTTCATCTCATTTTCTCCTCTCTCTCTCTCCTCTCTCTCTCTCTCTCTCTCTCTCTCTCTCTCTCTC
>NW_025360239.1:0-1117 GCF_016433145.1 Gracilinanus agilis | reverse complement strand
CCTTCCTTCCTTCCTTCCTTCCTTCCTTCTTTCCTTCCTTCTTACCTCTCCCTCCCGACCTTCCTTTCTTGCTTCTTCCCTTCTTTCCCTCCCTCTCTCCTTCCACTCCTCCCTCCCTCCTTATACAGTAAGGGTTAGGCAATAGGGGTTAAGTGACTTGCCCAGGGTCACACAGCTGGGAAGTGTCTGAAGCTAGATTTGAACCCAGGACCTCCCATTTCTAGGCCTGGCTCCCAATACATTGAGCCATCCAGCTGCCCCCATTTGCTATCTTTTTAATGCCTTATTTGATATTGATATTTGTAGTTGAGGGTTTTTTGGTTTTTGCTTTTATGGTCAAAGAAATCCTACTATGAAAGGTGCTCTATTTGCTAGACTCTAGTCAAAGATATTTTACATAATAAAGGTCTTTAAAATGTCTGCTGATGTCCGATAGGTTGAAGACAATTTCATACGTAAAGATTATGACAATTAAAAAAAAAGTGTGACATTTGAAGCCTTTCAGAATCTGGCTCCTGCCCACCTTTCCAGGCCGATGCCACATTATCATCCTGCCAGCCTCTCTGGTCCCTTTGTTGGTCTGTCTCCCATCTTGGTGGCTTTGGACCACCTGTCCCTTAGGCCTGGGACACTCCTTCCTCTTCCTCTGCTGACTGCCCAGTTTCTTCTCCATTTAAGGTCCAGAGTCCCCTACTCCATCAGACCTTTCCTGAGCCACCCTTCTCCCTCCTATCAAGAATATTCTGTAAATGTCTCAATATTTGCTTATGTGTACTATGTTATGCTATTGCATTCTCCCAGAAGAATGTAAACAACTCCCAGGGAGGGCAGGGACTGTTTTTGTCTCTGCAACACCCACACCAAACAATGAACACAAATACCTGGCTGCTTCTTCCAGAGAACCTAGCTCTTTACAAAGTTTACAAATAATAAAATATTATTAGAAACAGTAACATTTTATTTATTTAACATTCAATAAAAAATTTTTTTGAGTTCCAAATTCTCCTCTACCCTTCCTCTCTTCCTTCCTGAGAAGATAAGCAATCTGGTTTTTTCTCTTCTCTTCTCTTCTCTTCTCTTCTCTTCTCTTCTCTTCTCTTCTCTTCTCTTCTCTTCT